>NC_068391.1:11443818-11556276 GCF_023724105.1 Carassius gibelio
AACTCGCTACAGTTCATCAACACTATGAACTGAGAATATATCCCAAAGTTGGGAACAGCGCCACCTATGGGTCATGAGATACCAAAGACTCACATTTCTGCTTATAACTTTTGAACAATTAGTTGGAAAATCATGATCTTGTCGTCAGTCTATTCCTCGAAACATGCCGAATCCATGGATGTAAATTTTGCCAGGATTAACTAAACTAACTGCCTGACATTAAGAATTGTGTCCTAAGTTTCTATATCTTTTCAACCCATGGAAAGATTTCTACTATAATCGCTAGGGATTATTAAAACCATGTTCTGGACATACCTCAGAAGTCTGAATTACAATTTACTTAACTTTCCATTTCATGCTGCTTAAATTGCTAAGCAACTTTCTTCAGTGACCTCATTCTCACACCTTAACCTCTCTTCTGTGCCATGCAAACAGTGTGTCAACTAATGTGGCGCACTTAGCTAAGGCACTCGTCCCAAACCCGAGAGGTCGCGGGATCGAATCCGGGGTGGGTAACGTCGATCCGATGGAAGTTCCGTTTTGGCCGTTTTGCTTCGTCCCGCTCGTTGCTCTGGCTACAGCCCTTCAGGGCTTGGCCCCGGTATCGCTGCTTGCAGCTATATTTAGGGGCCAAGCCCAGAGGGCTGTAGCCCCTATTGTATCTGTATGTTTTATTATTATTATTATTATTATTATTATTCTTCTTCTTTTCGTCCCATTGGGTCTATGGCAGCCCTATGAAGGGAACATGGGAAAATGATGAAATTTGGCACACTTGTAGAGATGACCATTATTAGTGATCTGACCAACTTTGGGGTCTCTAGGACCAACTCTACAGCGCCACCACCAGTTCAAAAATTCAACATTCAAACGTTAATAACTCTTGAACCACTAATTCTATGAAAATCAAACTTAGTACATCTATTTTGTCTCTTCATGGAGATTCCATTCCACACCTTACATTAAGACTCCGCCCATTACAGTAGCGGCCATTTTGAAAAGTACAGTATTCAGTCTAAACACTACTCCTCCTTCAAAATTGGTCCAATTCTTCTGAAATTTGGCTCAGATGTTCTTTGGACTGAGCCGCACAGAAATGACTGAACAGATTTTTGATTTTCATCTTTTTTCAAAAGTTATTCAATTGTGAACTTAATGAGGCTGACCTAAAATCGGTTGAGATGCTGTATCTTGGCCAAACTTTCATCAATCGATACCAAACTTGGTACACTTCATCTACACCATGATCTGGGGGTCCACGCCAAATTTGGGAACAGCGCCACCTATGGGTGTTGAGATACCAAAAATGCACTTTTTGGCTTATAACTTCTGAACAGTTCATCAGAAAATTATTATCTTGATGTCTATGGATTCTTTAGATCATTCTGGATCTGTGGATGTCAATTTTGTCAAGACCACCAGGACCACCTGTCCGCCATTTTGAATTTTGTCATAAATTGCTATATCTTTTGATCTACTGTACATATCTTCACAAAAATTGATAGGCATCATCAACACCATATCCCGGAGGTACCCAGGAAGTTGGAAGACAGCGCCACCTAGTGTTCAAGAGATATAACGATTCTTGCAAAACCCCTTATAACTACTGTAAATGTTGATCGATTTTTGATATTTTTATGTCATTTTATTCCGTGGGTTATGCCGAATCTGATGATGTCTCATTTGTCATTTTCCAACATGGCGTCTGTCCGCCATATTGAATTGAATGAAATACAGTTTTTTCGCTACTCCTCCCTGAAATCTTGTTCAATTTTGTTCAAATTTTTATCAGATGAACTTCAGACCGGGCCTGACAGAAATGACTGAACAGATTTTTGATATTCACTCCCGTTCCCGACGTGTACAGCTCCGAAGTTGACCGTGCCTGTGCTTGGTGATTTATGATAGTTAGCTTAGCATGCTAATTAGCTAACATGCTAACACGTTTCTATTGACTCTAATGGGTCTCTTGAGCTATCTGGTTAACTTTGAGCAACGTTAGCATTTTTTAGCGTAGCATGCTAATCTGGCTAAAATGCTGCTTCGGGCTTTTGAGAGTTAATTCTCACACCTTAACCTCTCTTCTGTGCCATGCAAACAGTGTGTCAACTAATGTGGCGCACTTCGCTAAGGCACTCGTCCCGAACCCGAGAGGTCGCGGGATCGAATCCGGGGTGGTCAAGGTTGCTTCTGTTCAAGCCATTGGCTTTTCTCTGTGTTGAATCAAGAATATTTTCTTGGTCTTTCTCATCGGAATCTCTGTTTGATTTTAAAGTTTTGAGATCATTCTCACACCTTTACCTCTCTTCTTTGGCATTTCAAATGTGCATCAACTAATGTGGCTCACTATGCTAAGGTCGTAGTCCCAAACCCAAAAGGTCATGGGTTCGAATCCAGGGTGGTTAATGTTGCTTCTGTTCAAGCCATTGGATTTTCTCTGTGTTCACATTGAATCAAGAATGTGTTTTGGTCTTTCTCATCTGATGTTCTGTTTGATTTTGAAGTTTTGAGATCATTCTCACACCTTAACCTCTCTTATACAGTATGCTGTGATGTGCATTGACTGAGTGGTGCACTCTTCTAAGCTGCTGGTTTCAACCCTCTAAGGTTGGGGCTTCAAATCCAGGGTGGTCAATATTGTGTTTGTTCCAGATGTTGGATTTTATGAGGATTTTATTTTTATTCATTTTTGAACATCTCTACTTCTGATCTTGTTTTTTATGTATATTATACTGTTGCCATATTTGCTCTTCCTGCTCTACACTATGCTTCAAAAACATTATTTGTTAGCATGCAAGTTTATGCATCATCGGTGTTCCTTTTTATATAAAAAGATATCTTCAGCATTATAGTATCTGTGTGCCATATGTTTCATTTTATGAGAAGAATTGTGCTCTCACAGATGAGGTAAAGGGTTTCAATTCTTCTGTGGGGTGACATAATAATAGAACATCTGATCAACAATACGGGGACATCTTTGCAACATTTCCACTAAGTTTTATACTTGTTAAATTGACAGTTATGAACAAAAATAATGTGCACTTAGTGGGTCAACTCCTGCCATTTTATACCATAAGAAAGCATTTTATGTTTGTTGGTTTCATTGAGAATCAAAAGAAATAAAAAAAAAGACACTCAAGACACTTAAATGGGATCATCAATTAAGCCTTACAGCATGAATACTTGTGTTGTGTACACTAAATATAATCACTTTAACTATTTTCTCCAATTCCAGTTTCTTTCAATTCCAGATTTCATAGTACAAATGAAATAACCTGAATGCAAAGAAAATGACTACTATATCATTTTATCCATTATCATGTATCCTCTATGTAACACCGTGTGATATGAATTGTGCTCGGAGATGTCAATTAATATATATTAAACAAATTCTACATAAAAATTAAATTTAGATCAGTAAACAAAAAAAAAAGGACATTGAAAGACTACATTAAAGTTTATGAAAGCAAGGACAAAAGTATATTCTAATACATCATGTATTTATTGTTCTTTACAAACACTTTACATTGAAAATATTGTGCCTTAAAACCCCAGTGAGCAAGCCAGAAGGCAACAGTGGCAAGGAAAAACTCCCTAAATTAGTGAAGAGGATCATCAGCAGAGAGGCATAGGGAGAAACCTTGGGAGGAACCAGACTCAGCAGGGGCAAGCCATCCTCCTTTGGCTGGCATTTAAGTTTGCTGTACATAGGCCAAATATAATACAAGCCATCCATCCAACTTTCATATTGAATTGTTACTTTTGTGGTTATGCATTTGTGATATCTTTGACTATTGACTGCCTGCATCAGTTTAGAGTTTTGCCGGGACATTTTCTGAAGATACTTGAACAATGATTTTGTATTCACTGTAAGAAAGAGAAGCAGAAAAGTTAAGCCAAATTAGAATCAACTTCTGATTAAGAAGCACAAAGGATAATAGAGTATTTTTTCAGTTGTGTGCTTCTTCATAAAATGGATTCATAGAGTGGAGAATAATTTAATGGATAAGGATGAAGTTTCAACTGTAGCTATTGCAGAAATCTGAAGATACATTCATGGAACATTAATGTAATGATAGTGTTTGCACAACTCAAACATTGTACAGATGTCGATGTTAGTTGCACACTCACCTTTTTGGAGTAGTGGATTGTAGATATTGGGTTTTCATGCACAAACCTGAAAATTGTATCAACGGTTGAAATACTGCTTTAAAAAAAGATTAGTAAATTCAAGTCTTGCAGATATATGAATTTACCTTTTTATTGGTTGTGTGCCTCTTCATAAAAACAGTTTTTTGGAGCAGAGAATCATAATGGAGAAGGAAGAAGTTTGAAGTGTAACGTGTTGCACAAACCTGAAAAATGTATCAACAGGTGAAAGACTGCTTTAAGAAATGAGTCAATTTGAGTATTGCAGATGTACGAATTTACCTTTTCATTGGTTGTGTGCCTCTTCATAAAAACAGTTTCTTGGAGCGGAAAATCAGAATGGATAAGGAGGAAGTTTCACATATGTAGTGCATTGCAGAAATCTGAAAATACATTAATGGAAAATTAAATGCTTGATAAATAGTGTTTACACAACTAAAACTAAATGTAGACATCTGTACACTCACCTTTTGGGAGTAGTGGACAGTAGTTATTGACTTGTTCTGCACAAAACTGAAAGAATATGATCGTTTCAAATTACTGTTCAAAGAAGTGGCATCAATTCAAGTCTTGCACAGATTATACAATTAAATTTACCTTTTTATCGGTTTTGTGCAGTTTCATAAAATACAGTTCATGGAGCAGAGAATCATATAATGGAGAAGTTTGAATATTGTAGAAATCTGAAAACACATTCATGTAACATTAATGGATTGATAGTGTTTGCACAACTCAAACATTGTACAGATGTCGATGTTAGTTGCGCTCTCACCTTTTTGGAGTAGTGGATCGTAGAAATTGGGTTTTCATGCACAAACCTGAAAAACGTATCAACAGGTGAAAGACTGCTTTAAGAAACGAGTCAATTTGAGTATTGCAGATGTACGAATTGACCTTTTTATTGGTTGTGTGCCTCTTCATAAAAACAGTTTCTTGGAGCGGAGAATCAGAATGGATAAGGAGGAAGTTTCACATATGTAGCGTATTGCAGAAATCTGAAAATACAGTCATGGAACATTAACTGATTGATAGTGTTTACACAACTGAAACATTGTACAGAGGTCTACGTTTGTTGCATACTCACCTTTTGGGAACAGTGGACAATGGATATTGGGTTTTCATGCACAAACCTGAAAAAGTATCAACAGGTGAAAGACTGCTTTAAGAAATGAGTCAATTTGAGTATTGCAGATTCATGAATTTACCTTTTTATTGGTTGTGTGCCTCTTCATAAAAATAGTTCAGGAAGCAGAGAATCATAATGGATAAGACGGACGTTTGAAGTGTAACGTGTTGCACAAACCTGAAAAATGTATCAACAGGTGAAAGACTGTTTTAAGAAATGAGTCAATTTGAGTATTGCAGATGTACGAATTTACCTTTTTATTGGTTGTGTGCCTCTTCATAAAAACAGTTCATGGAGTGGAGAATCAGAATGAATAAGGAGGAAGTTTCACATATGTAGCGCATTGCAGAAATCTGAGAATACATTCATGGAACATTAACGGTTTGATAATGTTTACACAACTCAAACATTTTGAAACTAAATCTGTACACTCACCTTTTGGGAGTAGTGGGCAGTAGTTACGGACTTGTTCTGCACAAAACTAAAATATGATTTTCAAATTACTGCTGAAAGAAGTGGCATCAATTCAAGTCTTGCAAAGATTATACAATTAAACTTACCTTTTTATCGGTTTTGTGCAGCTTCATAAAATACAGTTCATGGAGCAGAGAATCATATAATGGAGAAGTTTTAAGTGTAGCATATTGTAAAAAATCTGAAAATACATTCATGAAACATTAACGGATTGATAGTGTTTACACAACTCAAACATTGTACAGATGTCGATGTTAGTTGCGCTCTCACCTTTTTGGAGTAGTGGATCGTAGAAATTGGGTTTTCATACACAAACCTGAAAAACGTATCAACAGGTGAAAGACTGCTTTAAGAAACGAGTCAATTTGAGTATTGCAGATGTACGAATTGACCTTTTTATTGGTTGTGTGCCTCTTCATAAAAACAGTTTCTTGGAGCGGAGAATCAGAATGGATAAGGAGGAAGTTTCACATATGTAGCGTATTGCAGAAATCTGAAAATACAGTCATGGAACATTAACTGATTGATAGTGTTTACACAACTGAAACATTGTACAGAGGTCTACGTTTGTTGCATACTCACCTTTTGGGAACAGTGGACAATGGATATTGGGTTTTCATGCACAAACCTGAAAAAGTATCAACAGGTGAAAGACTGCTTTAAGAAATGAGTCAATTTGAGTATTGCAGATACATGAATTTACCTTTTTATTGGTTGTGTGCCTCTTCATAAAAATAGTTCAGGAAGCAGAGAATCATAATGGATAAGACGGACGTTTGAAGTGTAACGTGTTGCACAAACCTGAAAAATGTATCAACAGGTGAAAGACTGTTTTAAGAAATGAGTCAATTTGAGTATTGCAGATGTACGAATTTACCTTTTTATTGGTTGTGTGCCTCTTCATAAAAACAGTTCATGGAGTGGAGAATCAGAATGAATAAAGAGGAAGTTTCACATATGTAGCGCATTGCAGAAATCTGAGAATACATTCATGGAACATTAACGGTTTGATAATGTTTACACAACTCAAACATTTTGAAACTAAATCTGTACACTCACCTTTTGGGAGTAGTGGGCAGTAGTTACGGACTTGTTCTGCACAAAACTAAAATATGATTTTCAAATTACTGCTGAAAGAAGTGGCATCAATTCAAGTCTTGCAAAGATTATACAATTAAACTTACCTTTTTATCGGTTTTGTGCAGCTTCATAAAATACAGTTCATGGAGCAGAGAATCATATAATGGAGAAGTTTTAAGTGTAGCATATTGTAGAAATCTGAAAATACATTCATGAAACATTAACGGATTGATAGTGTTTACACAACTCAAACATTGTACAGATGTCTATGTTAGTTGTACACTCACCTTTTGGGAACAGTGGACAGTAGATATTGGGTTTTCATACACAAACCTGAAAAATGTATCAGCAGGTGAAAGACTGCTTTAAGAAAGGAGTCAATTACAGTATTGCAGATATGAATTTACCCTTTGATTGGTTGTGTGCCTCTTCATAAAAACAGTTTCTTGGAGCAGAGAATCATAATGGATAAGCGGAAGTTTCACATATGTAATGCATTGCAAAAATCTGAAAATATTGAAAATTAAATGCTTGATAAATAGGTGTTTACACAACTAAAACACTTTGAAACTAAAATGTAGACATCTGTACACTCACCTTTTGGGAGTAGTGGACAGTAGTTATTGACTTGTTCTGCACAAAACTGAAAGAATATGATCGTTTCAAATTACTGTTCAAAGAAGTGGTATCAATTCAAGTCTTGCACAGATTATACAATTAAATTTACCTTTTTATCGGTTTTGTGCAGTTTCATAAAATACAGTTCATGGAGCAGAGAATCATATAATGGAGAAGTTTGAATATTGTAGAAATCTGAAAACACATTCATGGAACATTAATGGATTGATAGTGTTTCCACAACTCAAACATTGTACAGATGTCGATGTTAGTTGCACTCTCACCTTTTTGGAGTAGTGGATCGTAGAAATTGGGTTTTCATGTACAAACCTGAAAAACGTATCAACAGGTGAAAGACTGCTTTAAAAAAAAGTTGAGTCAGTTCAAGTATTTAAGATATATGAATTGACCTTTTTATTGGTTGTGTGCCTCTTCATAAAAACAGTTCATGGGGCTGAGAGTCATATTGGAGAAGGAAGTTTGATGTGTAGTAAATTGCAGAAATCTGAAAATGCATTCATGGAAAATTAACTTCTTGATAATTAAAGTGTTTGTACAGATTGCTAAATGGTTTTTGTTGTGCACTCACCTTTTGGGAGTAGTGGACAGGAGATATTGGGTTTTGATGCACAAACCTGAAAATGTATCAACAGGTGAAAAGCTGCTTTAAGAAATGAATCAATTGGACTATTGCAGATATATGAATTTACCTTTTGATTGGTTGTGTGCCTCTTCATAAAAACAGTTCATGGCGTAGAAAAATCAAATATAGGATAAGGAGGAAGTTTCAAATATGTAGCGTATTGCAGAAATCTGAAAATACATTCATGGAACATTAAAAGCTTGATAAAGTGTTTGCACATCTGAAACCTTTAGTGAAATATGTAGACATCTGCACACTTTCCTTTGACAGTAGTTAGTGAGACTTGATGCACAAACCTGAAAATAGATTGCTATTAGGTGAAACAGTGCCTGAACAAATTAGTTTTATTCTGACTCTACTACATTTTCATCAGTTGTTTTCTTCATTAAGAAAGTTATTGAGGTACATAATTGTGTGTTGGATGGAGTACAGAATCTCTTGTATGGGAGAAATTCTGACTTGTGCATTCCATACGTCTAAAAATGACTTGCAGATGTGCTTGCATATAGTTGATGAACTTAACCATGCCTTTATTCTGCTTGTGTAATCATGCACAACTGAGTCTACTTACCAATTTTGTGTTGTTCTATTGACTTAATTGTGATATTAGGAGACAAATGGATGGATGCAGGCAGTCTTTGTGGATGCTTCCTATAATGTTTGGAAGCATCCATTATGATTTGGATGGCTTAGAATGACTGAAATTAGATTATGGATTAAATGTCAGTTAAAAATAAATCTCTCAAAACTGAGAATTTAAGCAGAATTAAAATAATAATAATAATAATAATAATAATACTACTACATTAAGATGAATACAAAGTAAATACTACAGTTACCTTGGCTGGGTGAAGCTTACTAGCTCAAGAAAGAAGAGCAATTATGGGAGATGTTGGTTTGAAAATGATGATCACTTGTTTGAATTACAGGCTGGATTAACTGGACTCTGACCATGTTGGAATCTCAGGATAGCGCTCATATCATATGGACACAAAAACAGAACAGACAATACAGTGATACAATTCTCATTTCAGAGTGTTGCATTGATAAAATGGATTACCTTCAGATAACACTTCAATCATAACATGGAACAGCTGTACATATTCAACTGATGGATCATTATAAGAGTTATTCATTTAGATATAGATAGACTTAGAACATACCGTCTCCAGTTGTACACTTGCCCTGCAGTTGTATGCCAGTTGGAAGCTCAGGATGAACATTGAACAAGTAAGAGCACAGACAAGAAAAAAAAATAATGCAGGTTATACAGATTTCATTACATAATCACACACATTAATTTTTACCTCAGTGAAATAAGGACTGCTTGGTGGTAACTGTAATACGTTTGCACAATTTCAACAGAGACATTTTCTGCATCTTTAACATAGACATGGTCTATCAGTGTACCTTTTTCAGTGGTAGGGTGTTGCACATGTTGACTGTATCCATGTAGTTCCATTAGTGTACCAATTGTAGATGATGTCAAGATGTCCTCATTGAAGTCTCCCATAATCACTTTCTTTCCTGACTGTTTCTCCAGCTCATCAATAACATGCAACATATTTTGTCGAAACAGATTAAGTGGATATGAATTAGGTCTGTACAGCAAAGCAGCATTCAAACTTAGATGTGGAACTGCAAAGTATAGACATTCCAAGTTACAAGGTTCTGGAACCCTGACATTAAAATGAATGTTTTCACAACAGAATAGTCCAACTCCACCTCCTCTTTGTTGTTTTAAATCAGTGAAAAGTGGAGTACTGTTGTCATAACATTTAGCTCTTGGATTGCTCTTAAAAACAAATCCTGGAATCTGTACTTGGTCTTCAACTTTTAGCCACGTTTCAGTTAAACAGATGCAATCTGCATTCATTATCTGTCTGTGAACTTGAAGATCTTGAACATGAGCTCGAAGACTTTGTACATTATGAAGAGCAATTGTAAACACGCCAGGTGTCTTTACAAAACTGTAATTTTCTAAAGCAAGTCGGGGCATGTTTTTCATAGCGGAGTCAATTTTCTCATTACAATATATGACAGAGTCTTTGAAGTTATTAATTATTAGTCCATCGAGGGTTCTCACACGACTCAGTGCAACATATGCTTGTCCCGGAGAAAATACCTTGTCAAGTGAGACGACCGCTTGATCTACTGTGAGTCCTTGCACTTTATGAACGGTGCATGCCCATGCCAATTTAAGTGGAAACTGACGTCTTAAACCACCATCGTTTGAGACTTGATCTTCTTCCACTTCAATAACAGTCGAATTTGGAGAAAATTTCTGTCGCAGCTTCGATCTCTGAACTTTACCAACATTTGGATCATCAAATTCAACATGGATAGCTGATGGGAAGTCATCATCTTCATCATCATCACGTCTTTGTTTTCTGCTTATGTGGACAACTGTGCCACAGGCTCCATTGACAAGTCCATCAGAAACATCAACATTTTTCCTAAGCATTACTCTGGCACCAACACCCAAGGAAACACATTTGTCCAAACACGAGTTGAAAACTTTTGCATGAAATCCAACTTTCCTTTCTATTCTTCCAGTTTCTGGATTTCTAGCAAAGTCTCTAGCGTGAATAGTGATTGCCTCAGGACAATGCTCATTAAGTTTCTGTATATTGTACTCATCAACCTGAGCATTTGTAGGGAATATATGAATAGCATCGCATTCTTCACCAGTTTCACGTTGCTTCAACATGTCGATGTCATTTGGGCTTAGAGTTTCGTTCTTTTTATGAACTCTCAGACGATTTAACATTTCAGCAAAAGATGCATCTTGTTGCCTGACAACTTGTGTTAGTTCAGCAATTTCAAAGTTGGTGTCCCAAAGATTCACTCCTTTTGGATCAACGTACAGGGGAATTCCCTTGACTGGCGGTAGCTGATAAAAATCACCAACACAGACCAAACTGACTCTTCCAAAAATTGAGTAGTCACCAGTTTGCTTAATTTGTCTCAATCTACCATGAACATAAGACAAAAGGTGATGGTCAACCATAGACACCTCATCAATGATCAGAATCTGCAAACCTCCAAGTTTTGCACGCAGTGAATTGATTTTGTCATCACTTAGGGGCTGATATGGCAGTTTGACATTAGCACCTATGGAAAAGGTATTATGGATTGTAGAAGCACCAATTTGAAAACTGGCCACTCCGGTTGACGCAGTTAAAATCACACTTCTATCATCAGGGTTTTCGGACAGCTGAGATAAAAGTCTGGAAGATTCATAGTAGATCGCTTTGATTAAATGACTCTTGCCTGTGCCTGCTCCACCAGTGACAAACAAGTGAAATGGTTCAGGGTTTTCACCAAGAAGTTTCTCTAAACACCATTTCCGCACTTTGTAAAAGATTGCACATTGTTGTGCATTTAATGATCGCAGTAAACATAATGCCTCTTCTCTAGACATTCCAGCCTGATTGGTTTCAATACCGTATGGAGTTCGAGGGTTCGCTACAAGATCTGGAATAGAACACTCAGAATCATCTTCATCAGGAATTGTATTACTCTTCCTTAGTTCTAAGCACTCGTGACGTTCCTTTTCAGTTTCAGGACATAACGCAGCCCAAGCATCTTCCAAATCAACACCTTGCTCCAAAAGCTGTTGAGCTCGATCAATTTTGTCACTTTCCTTTTCAAAGAGTGCTCGATTAGCATCAACAATACATTTGACTGGAGTCACATTTCTCCCACATTTCACAGCACCACTGTTGTAGAATTCCTCATAAGTGCTAAAACTCTCAGGCTTGAGCTGACAATCTTCATAATGTGGCAAGAAAAGTTGCAACAATGAATGAAAGTACTTTTCTGGATCTTTTTTGGGAGAAAATCTCGGATATCGAACAACAGCAGGGTCAGTTCGAGTTCTCTTCATCATATAACCACAGTCGTTGTTAAGCTTGATCACCTTGTCTTCAGAAGACTTTTTTTGTGAAGAAACCTCCGATTTTGACAAGATCCTGTTTTCAGAGCAAAAACTTGCAAGACATTGGGTCTCAAACTCTTCCGTGTTTGGCCTATTCTTGTATCGGTCAACCAGACTAGTCATCCAAAAGCTAGCTTCTTCACCAGACTGATCAACTTTGTTTTTGATGACACGAAGAGGCAAACTCATCTTTACAGGATTCAATCCAATTGGAATAAACTGGACTTTACGAGAACATTCCTTCAAGTGCATACCGGTCAGACGATACACAGCCTCTTGAGCAGAAACTTCTCTGTTGTGAAGATATACACTACCAAGCATCTTCAGTGATGATCTCACTTCAAGGTTTCCATTCATGGCTTCATTTTGCGCACGTTGCAGCAACAATCCCATTTCTTGTTCTGCTTTTGTGATGTAACTGATAATGTAAACCACTACGGAGTAAGCATCAGTGACGTACTGGATATCCATGTTGCCTTGCCAGGCACGCAGTAAATGTTTATTATACTGGTTCACCCAGACGTCTTTCGGACTTCTTTTAAGGACAACGGATTTCTTTTTGGAACACTGCGCATACACCTTCTCAAAGAGAGCTTGGTTAATACCAATGGACTCAAAAAATGCATCAGTAGAGTCATAATCCATATCAGAAGCTGTTAAAGCCTTTTTCACTCTTTCTAAAACTGTACGTGCAGTATCTTTTCCATCACAGCTTTTCAAATCGTCTCGACTACCACCTCTTGTAATAAAGGTACGGCTTGATGGGGGTCGTGGAAAATTAAATCTGCAAACTGTCTTTTTCTTACGACACGTCTTTGAATGTCTGACACTGTGCTTCTGAACACCGTTGACAGTCTCAAACAGTTCAGTTTCATCCTCGCTTGGGGTCTCACAAGTGATGTAACGATCAATGAAACTAGCAACCAAACCATCGTTTTCTTCATTGTCTTCTTTTAACGTTGGGGCATTTTCAACCCAAAACAGACAGTGAACATGAGGAGATCCACGCTGTTGAAACTCTACCCGATAAAAGTAATCTACTATCTTACCGATCGGTTGAGCTGAAGACATGATTACATCTCTCAGAAAACAATGCCATCTATGATCAAACATTCTTGCAGCAGTCACTGGGTTTCGTCTAATCAATCCACATTTTTCAGACCAGTCAAGTTCATCTGCTTTCAGATTTTTCCCTTCTTGTTTGATTATGGTACTAATCATTTCTGGCCATCTGAGATCCGCAGAACTAAAGGATGCAAAGAAAGTTGGAATACCTAGCTGTCTTACAAGTGCAAAAAGGTCCTTTTGAGTAGACTGCCAATATGGAGGTGTTCCACGGATTGGTCTCAAAAACTTGTATCCTTCATCAAAATTCAAGATTTTAGATAACGAGTCTGGTTTTGTTAGCACATCTGATGTCACTTCAGTCAACAAACTCTTCTCAGATCCTTTGCGCAAAGCGATTGAAACATTGGATACAACTTGATCAATCTCCGACAGATACTGCGCATAGAAAATGAAGTCTGTGCTTCGTGCAAAACGTCCATCTGCATTGAGGATTCTTGCATTCAAGTATCTCGACAATGTTATTTTTACCTCCCTCTTATCATGAAATGTCGGACCACCGGTTGGATACAGAACAGGGAAACATTTTGCTTCGTTAGACCTATCAGATAACAAACTAACAGGACTGTTACCTTCAGCAGGTGCCAGATTTAATACATCCTGGAAATGCTGATCAATTACTTCTGAACCGATGTCCACAGGTTGCAATGACGTATCTGACAAAAGACCACTTTGCTCTTTGATGTAGGTAAGGTCTTCCTCTTGCTGTTCATCAAGGTCATTTTCGTCATCAATCTTTTCAACTACGTCTTGTTGCTCCATTTCATCTACAACATTTTCTTCGGGTTCATTCAAAGAGTTGATCCACTGCCGATTAATCTCCACATCACTGAACCACTTATTGAACCGGATTAAATATTTCAGAGCATTTCTAACACGATCAGTGTGTACATACTTGTACTCATAATGCCCTTTGTAGGTCAACTTGCGTTTCAGTTTGATCCTTATCATCTTGTCGTCACATTCATTTCGTGGAAGGATATTGGACACATCTGTGGCATTAACTGGGACGCACACTACAGGGCCATGGCATCCATGTTGTTTACCACGAGGAAGGCACAGTAATTTCATAAAAGGAATGTTACGTGCAATGAGATGTTGTTCCAAAGAGTTGAGGCACTTCAGTTGATTTGGAACATCCACTAAATGCATGTTGTTTGCAACGCTCTCTTCGGGCAGTTGTCCACAAAGGATTTTTCGATGACACGTTAGACAAATCCATAATTTGCATCCTGAGGAACGAGCAGAAGATCCTTCACACTTTTGATCACAGACATGAACATACCTGGTTGTGATGCATCTTCTTCCCAAAGCAGCGATTTTTACACCTTTGTCTTCATAGCATTGTCTTCTACATTCAACAACCTGCTTTCTGAAAAGTAAACGGTGACAGACAGAGCACACAAACTCTGGACCACTACTAATTTCTTGTCTAAAATGACCAATAGCAACATCAATGTCTTGTTGTTCCTTCTTTCTTGCATATTTTTCACAACCTTTTTGTATTGTAAGCACACGGAAGTTCATTTCTTTATGGTATTTCATCACAGAATACTCACGCACTCTTGCTTTGAAGGCTAGGTTTTGCAGATATTTTTTCTTTGAATACTCACGCACTCTTGCTTTGAAGGCCAGGTCTTGCAGATATTTTTTCTTTGAATACTCACGCACTCTTGCTTTGAAGGCCAGGTCTTGCAGATATTTTTTCTTTGAATACTCACACGCTCTTGCTTTGAAGGCCAGGTCTTGCAGATATTTTTTCTTTGAATACTCACGCGCTCTTGCTTTGAAGGCCAGGTCTTGCAGATATTTTTTCTTTGAATACTCACGCGCTCTTGCTTTGAAGGCCAGGTCTTGCAGATATTTTTTCTTTGAGTACTCACATACACTTGCCTGAAAAGAGACATTATATTTATATTTCAATCTAGAATACTGGCAAACACGTTTTTGGAACTGAATATTGGTCAAATACTTGGCCTTAGAACGTTGACACTTTGATAAACGAACATCAACATTTTTTAGATATTTATCACGAAGAATTTCTCTTTTTTTCTCTCTGTAATATCTATCCCTCATATATTTTTCTTTATCATACTCCATTTTTTCGCCCCTGTAAACGGTGTCATCACAATATTTTGTTTTGGCATGCTCAATTATGTTTTGTCTGTAATCAGGGTCGTTACCATATTTTGACTTCTTGTACTTCAGTTGTTTTTTTCTGTACTCACTGTCGTTGCGATATCTCTCCCGATGCCTTTTGGAGGGACAACATTCTGCGACATCGCTTACCTTTCTCTTACGCAGACATGGTTTGCTGACCTCATTTGACACCGCATTTCCACATGCTCCTGCACAAACAGCATCTCGATCTCGGTGCTTAACACATGTCACAACTTCATAATGATTACGGTTACAGTGTTTCAGATAAATTGCATTCTGAGTGGATACCTCTCCAGTAGGTTTGTGCGCATTCCATCGGCTGTCATTAAAAGTCATTATGGTGGTTTTGAAAAGATCGGCCGCAACAAATATGTCAATTTCTGTTACCCATGAGCCAGAATAAAACATTCTAGATCGTGTCAGATAATCCTCTGCTGAAGAATACTCACTTCTCACATACCTCTCAAACAGTGGAGTATTCATCTTCAGATGTTTCACAACTGCACGGCGAACCTTCAAGTGTTTCTCTTCGCTTCCACATATCGCATGTGCCAACGATCTGAAAAAACAGTTGCCATCTGGTTTAATGGCCTTTGTCTGACACGGAGCTGAAATGGGACCAAAGTTTATGACATTATGGTCACTGTTATCATTGGACATTTGTATGAGCTCACATAAAACTTGCTTCTCATTATGTGTTAAGGGAGAAAAAAAGACATCTGGAACTGAAACATCAGTGATCATCAAATCATCGGTTATAACAGTTTCAGCGTGGGATTTTGTAACCCGTTTACCTGACAGCTCAATGTGCTTTTCTTTCCTCAATCTTTTACCTTTACTTGGCAACACATTAGAGGCTGTCTGTGTTGGAAGGTTAGGGTTTCTCACATCTGCAACTTCATCCACAGGTACTGGATAATCAGGGGTCTTTGGCTCAGTCTTCACAGATTCACGTACCTTTGGTATGCGTTTTAAGACATCACTGTAGAGGGCTTTACCGGAAGAGCATGGGAAACTGCTGCTGCCTGCTTCTTGCAGCGGATCAGACACTTCTGCATCTGCATGAACCAAAACTCCAGTTATCTCAAATGGTGGCTCAGGTACCCCAAACAACTGTGCCATGTCATTGATATAGTCGTACAGAGACTCTATGGTACGGTGATAGACTACACAACTTGTGTCTGTCCTGATGGCATGAGAGTCAACGACTGCATACCATGACCCCTGCTTAATAACTGCAGATGTGTTGGCACAAATGGTTAACAAGAAAGCATCAGCACTCAGTAGAGTTTGCTGAAGGGCTACATCAAGTGGCATGGCTACAGCGCTTATGGCTTGGTCATACTCGTGGTACTCATTGACATTAACAAAACCAGTCAGAGACGGAGCGTACTCGATGGAAAATGTAGTATTACCCAACATGTGTCTCCTCGGTAATTCATGGACTGCAATGTAATTCCTACCCTTGACTTCTCTATCTTTTATGTTACCATGTTTTCTTAGAGACTCGTAAAGACGTGTTCCTGCAACCAAGACACCGTCCAGATCTGGTGTTGACCACGTCAGCACATTCTTCAGCTTGCTTTTCAACACCGCTGTCAGACTGATTGCTCCACACTGCCTGTTGCGTGAATCTCCAAAGCGGGCATCAGCTTGATCAAAAGATCCTCTTAGCATGGATTTCTGGGGAAAATCAGAACAAACACCCAAAGCACTTTCATGGCAAATTGCAGGAATGTTTTGTTCAGATTGCATGGGTTTTGATTTGCTTTTCATTGGGTACCTCATCTGGGGTCGACCGAGCTTGCCTGAGTCTACTTGAAAATCACATGTCCTTACCTCAGTCTTGACTGATTCACATACCTTGGAAGGGCGTTTTACAACTTCACTGTAAAGGGCTTTACCGGAAGACCGTGGAAAACTGCTGCCAACTGCTTGACCAAGAGAACCTTTCTGCACTGATTGCTGTGAAAAATCACAATATGCAGGTAAAGTATTCACAGAAATTTCATGTATATTTGTAAGCACTTTTTCTTTTTTTTCTGAGTTTTCAAGGGTTTTCAAGGGTTTGCAAGGGTTTTCAAGGGTTTTCAAGGGTTTGCAAGGGTTTTCAAGGGTTTTCAAGGGTTTGCAAGGGTTTTCAAGGGTTTTCAAGGGTTTGCAAGGGTTTTCAAGGGTTTTCAAAGGTTTGCAAGGGTTTTCAAGGGTTTTCAAGGGTTTGCAAGGGTTTTCAAGGGTTTGCTTAGGTGACAGATGCAAGTTTGCAAGGTTTACTGATGCATTTACTGATGCGAGTTTGCAAGGGTTTTCAATGCTGCCAGCTTTTGGTGACAACAATGCATCATTTTTTTTAAGAGGATTCAGCGTAACCTCTGTATTTGCACATCTCTGAGCATAAAGACGTTTGGCTATCGTCGCCCTCTTCTTCGGTCGCGGCATGCCGACTCTCTGCCTCTGCCGCCGACTCTCTGCCGCCGATCTGCCTCTGCCGCCGACTCTCTGCCGCCGACTCTCTGGACGATAGCCAAACGCCTCTCTGCCTCTGCCGCCGACTCTCTGCCGCCGACTCTCTGCCGCCGACTCTCTGCCGCCGACTCTCTGCCGCCGACTCTCTGCCGCCGACTCTCTGCCGCCGACTCTCTGCCGCCGACTCTCTGCCGCCGACTCTCTGCCGCCGACTCTCTGCCGCCGACTCTCTGCCGCCGACTCTCTGCCGCCGACTCTCTGCCGCCGACTCTCTGCCGCCGACTCTTGACGATAGCTGCCGCCTCTCTGCCGCAGTCGCCGCCTCTCTGGCTGCCTCTCTGCCGCAGTCACCTCGGTCTTTAGCCAGTGAACCACCATGCATAAAAGAAAAAAGGTATACTTGTCAGCCAGGCTTTGTTGTACATTTAAACACTTTGGCAGGATGTTCTAAATGTATTTTAATAAAGTTCGAAAAGTTTGACTTACCTCAACTCGGTCTTTTCCCAGTGTACCAGCACATGCAAAAAAGAAGAGGGTGATAAGTTATGCATTTTAAGAACTTCACTTCATACATTTAAAAATTACATTAAAATTATAAATGTTACCTCAACTCACACTCTTATCCATTCACCAGCACACATACAAAGTAGTATTGTTTAGCATATATTCAATTTACACATTTCACTTTCACAAAAAAAAAAAAAAAACGTTCCACAGCTAAATAAACTATCAATTAAGGAGACAATTTTTCAAGAAAATATATTAATATCAACAGGAATGAAAACCGAATAAAAGTTTCTTAATTAAAATATCAATGCAAGATTTGATAATGACCAGCTACATTATTCACATAAGCCCTTGACAAGACACAAGTGCTGATGAATATCTTAAGACTGCCCAGCACACATGGATATGGTCTTAATTTTGCCATGAAAAAAGCAAGCATTTAACTTGTCTCAACTCACAGTCTATTACTAGTGCACCACCACACATAAAAGAAAAAGGTACACTTTTTAGCTATGCTTTGTTATACATTTAAATGTACTTAAGCAGTATATTCTAAATGTTCAAAAAGTTTGACTTACCTCAACTCAGTCTTTAACCAATGTGCCACCCCAAATGAAAAAAAGGTATACTTGCCAGCCATGCTTTGTTATACAATTAAACACTTACTTCAGCACTGTTCTAAATTGTTTTTAATGGTTACAAAAGTTGCCTTACCTCAGCTTGTAGTCTTTAACCAGTGCATGACCATGCATAAAAGAAAAAAGGTTTACTTGTCAGCCATGCTTTGTTATACATTTACTTCACAGTACATTCCAAATTCTTTTTTAAATGGTTACAAAACATTGCCTTACCTCAACTCACACAACTCAGTCTTTAACCAGTGCACCACCACACATTAAAGAAAAAAAAGGTATACTTGTCAGCCATGCTTTGTTATACAATTAAACACTTACTTCAGCACTATGATCTAAATTGTTTTTAATGGTTACAAAAGTTGCCTTACCTCTGCTCGCAGTCTTTAACCAGTGCACCACCACAGACAAAAAAATACACTTGTCAGGCATGCTTTGTTATGCATTGAAACATTTACTTCAGCAGAATATTCCAAATTATTTTTAAATGGTTACAAAAAGATGCCTTACCTCAGCTCGCAGTCTTTAACCAGTGCACCACCACACACACACACACACACACAAAAGGTATACTTGTCAGGCATGCTTTGTTATACATTTACTTCAGCAGTATATTCTAAGTGCATTTTAATAAAGTTTGAAAAGTTTGACATACCTCAACTGTCTTTTACCAGTGTACCAGAACATGCAAGAAAGAAGAGTGATAAGTTTTAAGAACTTAACATACATTTAAAAAGTACAATCAAATTATTTTTACATATACAAGAATTATAAATGTTACCTCAACTCACTCTTGTTAATACACCAGCACACATAAAAAGAAGAAAGTATTGTTTAGCATATATTCAAATTACACATTTCACACACACAAAAAAAAAAAAATAATAATTTTCACAGTTAAATAAACTCTTTATTAAACTATCAATTAATGAGACCATTTTCAAGAAAATATAGTGTAGACTACGAAGACTAAATTACTTTGTTTAAATAATTTGCAAACAGAATTAGAATCAGAATTACTAAACTCTTGTGCGTTGCTTTTCCAAAAACACACAAAATCCTACCTTCCAATAAAATCCAGAATTGTATTACAGATCAAACAATAGACTACCATAATAAGAAAACTAATTCAAGTAAAGAGAAAACACTTAAAATGAGTTGGCACTTTGAACACTTGGTCATTACAAAAAACAAACAAAATGAACATATTAAACACTTCAGCAAAAAATCCACAATCCAAACTAAGAAGAAATAATTAACACACAGACACTTTTAAAACAAACGTACCTTCTGTAGAAAAACAGATAAACTGAGCAGCACATGCTCTCTCCCTGATATACTGTCAATTTAAGACCAGGTGCAGCTTGATTAATTGGTTAGCACGTGGTCTGATGCTTTTGTGAACATTCTCACACCTTAACCTCTCTTCTGTGCCATGCGAACTGTGTGTCAACTAATGTGGTGCACTTCGCTAAGGCACTGGTCCCAAACCCGAGAGGTCGCGGGATCGAATCCGGGGTGGGTCACGTCGATCCGATGTGAGTTCCATTTTGGCCGTTTTGCTTCGTCCCGCTCGTTGCTCTGGCTACAGCCCTTCAGGGCTTGGCCCCGGTATCGCTGCTTGCAGCTATATTTAGGGGCCAAGCCCAGAGGGCTGTAGCCCCTATTGTATCTGTACGTTTTATTATTATTATTATTATTCTTCTTCTTCTTCTTCTTCTTCTTCTTCTTCTCGTCCAATGGGGGTCTATGGCAGCCCTATGAAGGGAACATGGGAAAATGATGAAATTTGGCACACTTGTAGAGATGACCATTATTAGTGATCTGACCAACTTTGGGGTCTCTAGGACCAACTCTACAGCGCCACCACCAGTTCAAAAATTCAACATTCAAACGTTAATAACTCTTGAACCACTAATTCTATGAAAATTAAACTTAGTACATCTATTTTGTCTCTTCATGGAGATTCCATTCCACACCTTACATTAAGACTCCGCCCATTACAGTAGCGGCCATTTTGAAAAGTACAGTATTCAGTCTAAACACTACTCCTCCTTCAAAATTGGTCCAATTCTTCTGAAATTTGGCTCAGATGTTCTTTGGACTGAGCCGCACAGAAATGACTGAACAGATTTTTGATTTTCGTCTTTGTTCAAAAGTTATTCAATTGTGAACTTAATGAGGCTGACCTAAAATCGGTTGAGATGCTGTATCTCGGCCAAACTTTGATCAATCGAAACCAAACTTGGTACACTTCATCTACACCATGATCTGGGGGTCCATGCCAAATTTGGGAACAGCGCCACCTATGGGTGTTGAGATACCAAAAATGCACTTTTTTGCTTATAACTTCTGAACAATTCATCAGAAAATTATGATCTTGATGTCTATGGATTCTTTAGATCATTCCGAATCTGTGGATGTCAATTTTGTCAAGACCACCAGGACCACCCGTCCGCCATTTTGAATTTTGTCATAAATTGCTATATCTTTTGATCTACTGTACATATCTTCACAAAAATCGATAGGCATCATCAACACCTTATCCCGGAGGTACCCCGGAAGTTAGAAGACAGCGCCACCTAGTGTTCAAGAGATATAACGATTCTTGCAAAACCCCTTATAACTACTGTAAATGTTGATCGATTTTTGTTATTTTTATGTCATTTTATTCCGTGGTTTATGCCGAATCAGATGATGTCTCATTTGCCATTTTCCAATATGGCGTCTGTCCGCCATATTGAATGGAATGAAATACAGTTTTTTCGCTACTCCTCCCTGAAATCTTGTTCAATTTTGTTCAAAATGTTATCAGATGGACTTCAGACCGGGCCTGACAGAAATGACTGAACAGATTTTTGATATTCACTCCCATTCCCGACGTGTACTGCTCTGAAGTTGACCGTGCCTGTGCTTGTTGATTTATGCTAGTTAGCTTAGCATGCTAATTAGCTAAAATGCTAACACGTTTCTATTGACTCTAATGGGTCTCCTGAGCTATCTGGTTAACTTTGAGCAACGTTAGCATTTTTTAGCGTAGCATGCTAATCTGGCTAAAATGCTGCTTCGGGCTTTTGAGAGTTAATTCTCACACCTTAACCTCTCTTCTGTGCCATGCAAACAGTGTGTCAACTAATGTGGCGCACTTAGCTAAGGCACTCGTCCCGAACCCGAGAGGTCGTGGGATCGAATCCGGGGTGGGTAATGTCGGTCCGATGGAAGTTCCGTTTTGGCCGTTTTGCTTCGTCCCGCTCGTTGCTCTGGCTACAGCCCTTCAGGGCTTGGCCCCGGTATCGCTGCTTGCAGCTATATTAGCGATTGTTTTTGGTAGAATTTTCGAGCAAAAACAATCGATCACTATGCAAGCCCTATGAAGGCAACATGGGAAAATGATGAAATTTGGCACACTTCTAGAGATGGTCACCAATAGTGATCTGACCAACTTTGGGGTCTCTAAGACCAACTCTACAGCGCCACCACCAGTTCAAAAATTCAGTTTTTAAACTTTAATAACTCCCGAACCCTTTGGTCTATCCAGATACGACTTAGTACACATGATTACTCTCTTCGTGGAGATTACACTCTATACCTTACATTAAGTCTCCACCCATTACAGTAATTGCTATTAAGCTAATTAAGTGTTTCTGTTTAAACGCTACTCCTCCTTCAAAAGTGGTTTGATTTTTCTGAAATTTGCCACAGACGATCTTCGGACCGAGCCGCACAGAAATGACTGAACAGATTTTTGATATTCGTCTTTGTTCAAAAGTTATTAAATTGTGAACATAACGAGGTCGACCCAAAATCGGTTGAGATGCTGTATCTCGGCCAAACATTGATCAATCGAAACTAAACTTGATACACTTCATCTACACCATGATCTGAGGGTTCATGCCGAATTCGGGCACAGCGCCACCTATGGGTCATGAGATAACATAAATGCACATTTTTCCTTATAACTTTTGAACACCTTCTTCTATCAATATAAAACTTAGTACACCTGATTCCTCTCTTCACACTGTTCACATTGAATAGTTTATATTAAGATTCCAGCCATTACAGTAACCCGCATTATGAAAAGTACAGTATTCCGTTTTTTCGCTACTCCTCCTTCAAATGTGGCCCAATTCTTCTCAAAATTTCCTCAGACGATCTTTGGACCGAGCCGCACGGAAATGACTGAACAGAATTGTTCGACCTACTGGTCAAAAAAAGAGTTATGATGCTCTGAAGTTAACACTTTTGTACTGAAATTGTATGATCAATTTTTGTTATTTTTATGTCATTTCATTCCGTGGGTTATGTCAAATCTGATGATGTCTCAATTTTTATTTTCCAATATGGCGTCTGTCCGCCATATTGAATGGAATGAAATACAGTTTTTTCGCTACTCCTCCCTGAAATCTTGTTCAATTTTGTCCAAAATTTGATCAGATGAACTTCAGACCGGGCCTGACAGAAATGACTGAACAGATTTTTGATATTCACTCCCGTTCCCGATATGTACAGCTCTGAACTTGACCGTGCCTGTGCTCGTTGATTTATGCTAGTTAGCTTAGCATGCTAATTAGCCGAAATGCTAACACGTTTCTATTGACTCTAATGGGTCTCCTGAGCTATCTGGTTAACTTTGAGCAACGTTAGCATTTTTAGCGTATCATGCTAATCTGGCTAAAATGCTACTTCGGGCTCTTGAGAGTTAATTCTCACACCTTAACCTCTCTTCTGTGCCATGTAAATCGTGTGTCAACTAATGTGGCGCACTTCGCTAAGGCACCGGTCCCAGACCCGAGAGGTCGTGGGATCGAATCCGGGGTGGGTAATGTCGATCCGATGGAAGTTCCGTTTTGGCCGTTTTGCTTCGTCCCGCTCGCTGCTCTGGCTACAGCCCTTCAGGGCTTGGCCCCGGTATCGCTGCTTGCAGCTATATTTAGGGGCCAAGCCCAGAGGGCTGTAGCCCCTATTGTATCTGTACGTTTTCTTTATTATTATTATTCTTCTTCTTCTTCTTCTCGTCCAATGGGGGTCTATGGCAGCCCTATGAAGGAAACATGGGAAAATGATGAAATTTGGCACACTTGTAGAGATGACCATTATTAGTGATCTGACCAACTTTGGGGTCTCTAGGACCAACTCTACAGCGCCACCACCAGTTCAAAAATTCAACATTCAAACGTTAATAACTCTTGAACCACTAATTCTATGAAAATAAAACTTAGTACATCTATTTTGTCTCTTCATGGAGATTCCATTCCATACCTTACATTAAGACTCCGCCCATTACAGTAACGGCCATTTTGAAAAGTACAGTATTCAGTCTAAACACTACTCCTCCTTCAAAATGGGTCCAATTCTTCTGAAATTTGTCTCAGATGTTCTTTGGACTGAGCCGCACAGAAATGACTGAACAGAATTTTTTGAACACTAGTGAAAAAAAAAGTTATGATGCTGTGAACTTACTGAGACTGACCTAAAATCGGTTGAGATGCTGTATCTCGGCCAAACTTTGATCAATCGATACCAAACTTGGAACACTTCATCTACACCATGAGCTGGGGGTCCATGCCAAATTTGGGAATAGCGCCACCTATGGGTGTTGAGATACCAAAAATGCACTTTTTTGCTTATAACTTCTGAACAGTTCATCAGAAAATTATTATTTTGATGTCTATGGATTCTTTAGATCATTCCGGATCTGGGGATGTCAATTTTGTCAAGACCACCAGGACCACCCGTCCGCCATTTTGAAATTTGTCAAAAATTGCTATATCTTTTGATCTACTGGACAAATCTTCACAAAAATCGATAGACATCATCAACACCATGTGCTGGAAGTACCCCGGAAGTTTGAATACAGCGCCACCTAGTGTTCAAGAGATATAACGATTCTTGCAAAACCCCTTATAACTACTGTAAATTGTGATCAATTTTTGTTATTTTTATGTCATTTTATTCCGTGGGTTATGCCGAATCTGATGATGTCTCATTTGCCATTTTCCAATATGGCGTCTGTCCGCCATATTGAATGGAATGAAATACAGTTTTTTCGCTACTCCTCCCTGAAATCTTGTTCAATTTTGTTCAGAATTTTATCAGATGAACTTCAGACTGGATCTGACAGAAATGACTGAACAGATTTTTGATATTCACTACCGTTCGCGACATGTACTGCTCTGAAGTTGACCGTGCCTGTGCTTGTTGATTTATGCTAGTTAGCTTAGCATGCTAATTAGCTAAAATGCTAACACGTTTCTATTGACTCTAATGGTTCTCCTGAGCTATCTGATTAACTTTGAGCAACGTTAGCATTTTTTAGCGTAGCATGCTAATCTGGCTAAAATGCTACTTCGGGCTTTTGAGAGTTAATTCTCCCACCTTAAAATCTCTTCTGTGGAATGTCAAATGTGCATCAACTTATGTGGCTCACTCTGTTAAGGCACTGGTCCCGAACCCAAGAGGTCGTGGGTTCGAATCCGGGGTGGTCAAGGTTGCTTCTGTTCAAGCCATTGGATTTTCTGTGTGTTGAATCAAGAATATTTTCTTGGTCTTTCTCATCGGAATCTCTGTTTGATTTTGAAGTTTTGAGATCATTCTCACATCTTAACCTCTCTTCTTGGCATGTCAAACGTGCATCAACTAATGTGGCTCACTATGCTAAGGTCGTGGTCCCAAACCCAAAAGGTCATGAGTTCGAATCCAGGGTGGTTAATGTTGCTTCTGTTCAAGCCATTGGATTTTCTCTGTGTTCACATTGAATCAAGAATGTGTTTTGGTCTTTCTCATCTGATGTTCTGTTTGATTTTGAAGTTTTGAGATCATTCTCACACCTTAACCTCTCTTATACAGTATGCTGTGATGTGCATTGACTGAGTGGTGCACTCTTCTAAGCTGCTGGTTTCAACCCTCTAAGGTTGGGGCTTCAAATCCAGGGTGGTCAATATTGTGTTTGTTCCAGATGTTGGATTTTATGAGGATTTTATTTTTGTTCATTTTTGAATGTCTCTACTTCTGATCTTGTTTTTTATGTATATTATACTGTTGCCATATTTGCTCTTCTTGCTCTACACTATGCTTCAAAAACATTATTTGTTAGCATGCAAGTTTATGCTTCATTGGTGTTCCTTTTAATATAAAAAGATATCTTCAACATTATAGTATCTGTGTGCCATATGTTTCATTGTATGAGAAGAATTGTGCTCTCACAGATGAGGTAAAGGGTTTCAATTCTTCTGTGGGGTGACATAATAATAGAACTTCTGATCAACAATACGGGGACATCTTTGCAGCATTTCCACTAAGTTTTATACTTGTTAAATTGACAGTTATGAACAAAAATAATGTGCACTTAGTGGGTCAACTCCTGCCATTTTATACCATAAGAAAGCATTTTATGTTTGTTGGTTTCATTGAGAATCAAAAGAAATAAAAAAGACACTCAAGACACTTAAATGGGATCATCAATTAAGCCTTACAGCATGAATACTTGTGTTGTGTACACTAAATATAATCACTTTAACTATTTTCTCCAATTCTAGTTTCTTTCAATTCCAGATTTCATAGTACAAATGAAATAACCTGAATGCAAAGAAAATGACTACTATATCATTTTATCCATTATCATTTATCCTCTATGTAACACCGTGTGATATGAATTGTGCTCGGAGATGTCAATTAATATAGATTAAACAAATTCTACATAAAAATTAAATGTAGATCAGTAAACAAAAAAAGGACATTGAAAGACTACATTAAAGTTTATGAAAGCAAGGACAAAAGTATATTCTAATTCATCATGTATTTATTGTTCTTTACAAACAATTTACATTGAAAATATTGTGCCTTAAAACCCCAGTGAGCAAGCCAGAAGGCAACAGTGGCAAGGAAAAACTCCCTAAATTAGTGAAGAGGATCATCAGCAGAGAGGTATAGGGAGAAACCTTGGGAGGAACCAGACTCAGCAGGGGCAAGCCATCCTCCTTTGGCTGGCATCTAAGTTTGCTGTACATAGGCCAAATATAATACAAGCCATCCATCCAACATTTCATATAGAATTGTGTTACTTTTGTGGTTATGCATTTGTGATATCTTTGACTATTGACTGCCTGCATCGGTTTAGAGTTTTGCCGGGACATTTTCTGAAGATACTTGAACAATGATTTTGTATTCACTGTAAGAAAGGGAAGCAGAAAAGTTTAGTCAAATTAGTATCAACTTCTGATTAACAAGCACAAAGGATAATAGATTATATCTTTTTTCAGTTGTGTGCTTCTTACTAAAAAGGGTTCATAGAGTGGACAATCATTTAATGGATACGGAAGAAGTTTCAACTGTAGCTATTGCAGAAATCTGAAGATACATTCAAGGAACATTAAGTGGTGCAAACTCTAATCAACTTGTTAAACATTTTGTAATTTACGTAGACATTACTCTCCACTCAACTTTTGACAGTAGATATTTAGTTGTGATGCACGAACCAGAAGATGTACATTTATTCAGTGAAACCATGCAAATGGGTAAATTCAGGCTTTGCAGACATACAATTCAATGTACCGTTGTATTGGTTTTGTGCCTCTTCATAAAAACAGTTCGTGGAGCGGAGAATCATAATGGATAAGGCGGAAGTTTGAAGTGTAACGTATTGCACAAACCTGAAAAACATATCAACAGGTGAAAGACTGCTTTAAGAAATGAGTCAATTTGAGTATTGCAGATATATTAATTTACCTTTTGATTGGTTGTGTGCCTCTTCATAAAAACAGTTCATGGAGCGGACAATCATAATGGATAAGGCGGAAGTTTGAAGTGTAACATTGCAGAAATCTGAAAATACAGTCATGGAACATTAACTGATTGATAGTGTTTACACAACTGAAACATTGTACAGCTGTCTATGTTAGTTGCACACTCACCTTTTTGGAGTAGTGGACCGTAGATATTGGGTTTTCATGCACAAACCTGAAAATGTATCAACAGGTGAAAGACTGCTTTAAGAAATGAATCAATTGGACTATTGCAGATATATTAATTTACCTTTTGATTGGTTGTGTGCCTCTTCATAAAAACAGTTCATGGGGTGGAGAATCATAGTGGATAAGATGGAAGTTTGAAGTGTAACGTATTGCACAAACCTGAAAAACATATCAACAGGTGAAAGACTGCTTTAAGAAATGAGTCAATTTGAGTATTGCAGATATATTAATTTACCTTTTGATTGGTTGTGTGCCTCTTCATAAAAACAGTTCATGGAGCGGAGTATCATAATGGATAAGGTGGAAGTTTGAAGTGTAACATATTGCACAAACCTGAAAAACATATCAACAGGTGAAAGACTGCTTTAAGAAATGAGTCAATTTGAGTATTGCAGATCTATGAATTTACCTTTTGATTGGTTGTGTGCCTCTTCATAAAAACAGTTCATGGAGCGGAGAATCATAGTGGATAAGATGGAAGTTTGAAGTGTAACGTATTGCACAAACCTGAAAAACATATCAACAGGTGAAAGACTGCTTTAAGAAATGAATCAATTGGACTATTGTAGATATATTAATTTACCTTTTGATTGGTTGTGTGCCTCTTCATAAAAACAGTTCATGGGGTGGAGAATCGTAGTGGATAAGATGGAAGTTTGAAGTGTAACGTATTGCACAAACCTGAAAAACATATCAACAGGTGAAAGACTGCTTTAAGAAATGAGTCAATTTGAGTATTGCAGATATATTAATTTACCTTTTGATTGGTTGTGTGCCTCTTCATAAAAACAGTTTGTGGAGCGGAGAATCATAATGGATAAGGTGGAAGTTTGAAGTGTAACGTATTGCACAAACCTGAAAAACATATCAACAGGTGAAAGACTGCTTTAAGAAATGAGTCAATTTGAGTATTGCAGATATATTAATTTACCTTTTGATTGGTTGTGTGCCTCTTCATAAAAACAGTTCATTGGGTGGAGAGTCATATTGGACAAGGAAGTTTGATGTGTAGTAAATTGCAGAAATCTGAAAATGCATTCATGGAAAATTAACTTCTTGATAATTAAAGTGTTTGCACAACAAAAACCATTTAGCAATCTGTACACTCACCTTTTGGGAGTAGTGGACAGGAGATATTGGGTTTTGATGCACAAACCTGAAAATGTATCAACGGGAGAAAGACTGCTTTAAGAAAAGGTTCAATTCGAGTATTGCAGATATATGAATTTACCTTTTGATTGGTTGTGTGCTTCTTCATAAACACAGTTCATGGAGTGGAGAATCATAATGGATAAGGCGGAAGTTTGAAGTTTAACATATTGCAGAAATCTGAAAATACAGACATGGAACATTAACTGATTGATAAAGTGTTTGCACATCTGATACATTTAGTGAAATATGTAGACATCTGCACACTTACCTTTGACAGTAGTTAGTGAGACTTGATGCACAAACCTGAAAATATATTGCTATTAGGTGAAACAGTGCCTGAACAAATGAATCAGTTTTATTCTGACACTACTACATTTACATTGTCATTAGTTGTTTTCTTCCGTAAGAAAGTTACTGAGGTACATAATTATGTGTTGGATGGAGTACAGAATCTCTTGTATGGGAGAAATTCTGACGTGTGCATTTCATACGTCTAAAAAGATGACTTGCAGATGTGCTTGCATATAGTTGATTAATTTAACCATGCCTTTATTCTGCTTGTGTAATCATGCACAACTGAGTCTACTTACCAATTTTGTGTTGTTCCATTGACTTAATTGTGATATTAGGAGACAAATGGATGGATGCAGGCAGTCTTTGTGGATGCTTCCTATAATGTTTGGAAGCATCCATTATGATTTGGATGGCTTAGAATGACTGAAATTAGATTATGGATTAAATGTCAGTTAAAAATAAATCTCTCAAAACTGAGAATTTAAGTAGAATTAAAATAATAATAATAATAATAATAATAATAATAATAATAATAATAATAATAATAATAAAGCATTAAGATGAATACAAAGTAAATACTACAGTTACCTTGGCTGGGTGAAGCTTACTAGCTCAAGAAAGAAGAGCAATTATGGGAGATGTTGGGTTGAAAATGATGATCACTTGTTTGAATTACAGGCTGGATTAACTGGACTCGGACCATGTTGGAATCTCAGGATAGCGCTCATATCGTATGGACACAAAAACAGAACAGACAATACAGTGATACAATTCTCATTTCAGAGTGTTGCATTGATAAAATGGATTACCTTCAGATAATACTTCAATCATAACATGGAACAGCTGTACATATTCAACTGATGGATCATTATAAGAGTTATTCATTTAGATATAGATAGACTTAGAACATACCGTCTCCAGTTGTACACTTGCCCTGCAGTTGTATGCCAGTTGAAAGCTCAGGATGAACATTGAACAAGTAAGAGCACAGACAAGAAACAAATAATGCAGGTTATACAGATTTCATTACATAATCACACACATTAATTTTTACCTCAGTGAAATAAGGACTGCTTGGTGGTAACTGTAATAAGTTTGCACAATTTCAACAGAGAAATTTTCTGCATCTTTAACATAGACATGGTCTATCAGTGTACCTTTTTCAGTGGTAGGGTGTTGCACATGTTGACTGTATCCATGTAGTTCCATTAGTGTACCAATTGTAGATGATGTCAAGATGTCTTCATTGAAGTCTCCCATAATCACTTTCTTTCCTGACTGTTTCTCCAGCTCATCAAAAACATGCAACATATTTTGTTGAAACAGATTAAGGGGATATGAATTAGGTCTGTACAGCAAAGCAGCATTCAAACTTAGATGTGGAACTGCAAAGTATATACATTCCAAGTTACAAGGTTCTGGAACCCTGACATTAAAATGAATGCTTTCACAACAGAATAGTCCAACTCCACCTCCTCTTTGTTGTTTTAAATCAGTGAAAAGTGGAATACTGTTGTCATAACATTTAGCTCTTGGATTGCTCTTAAAAACAAATCCTGGAATCTGTACTTGGTCTTCAACTTTTAGCCACGTTTCCGTTAAACAGATGCAATCTGCATTCATTATCTGTCTGTGAACTTGAAGATCCTGAACATGAGCTCGAAGACTTTGTACATTATGAAGAGCAATTGTAAACACGCCAGGTGTCTTTACAAAACTGTAATTTTCTAAAGCAAGTCGGGGCATGTTTTTCATAGCTGAGTCAATTTTCTCATTACAATATATGACCGAGTCTTTGAAGTTATTAATTATTAGTCCGTCGAGGGTTCTCACACGACTCAGTGCAACGTATGCTTGTCCCGGAGAAAATACCTTGTCAAGTGAGACGACCGCTTTATCTACTGTGAGTCCTTGCACTTTATGAACTGTGCATGCCCATGCCAATTTAAGTGGAAACTGACGTCTTAAACCACCATCGTTTGAGACTTGATCTTCTTCCACTTCAATAACAGTTGAATTTGGAGAATATTTCTGTCGCAGCTTCGATCTCTGAACTTTACCAACATTTGGATCATCAAATTCAACATGGATAGCTGATGGAAAGTCATCATCTTCATCATCATCATCACGTCTTTGTTTTCTGCTTATGTGGACAACTGTGCCACAGGCTCCATTGACAAGTCCATCAGAAACATCAACATTTTTCCTAAGCATTACTCTGGCACCAACACCCAAGGAAACACATTTGTCCAAACAAGAGTTGAAAACTTTTGCATGAAATCCAACCTTCCTTTCTATTCTTCCAGTTTCTGGATTTCTGGCAAAGTCTCTAGCGTGAATAGTGATTGCCTCAGGACAACGCTCATTAAGTTTCTGTATATTGTACTCATCAACCTGAGCATTTGTAGGGAATATATGAATAGCATCGCATTCTTCACCAGTTTCACGTTGCTTCAACATGTTGATGTCATTTGGGCTTAGAGTTTCGTTCTTTTTATGAACTCTCAGACGATTTAACATTTCAGCAAAAGATGCATCTTGTTGCCTGACAACTTGTGTTAGTTCAGCAATTTCAAAGTTGGTATCCCAAAGATTCACTCCTTTTGGATCAACGTACAGGGGAATTCCCTTGACTGGCGGTAGCTGATAAAAATCACCAACACAGACCAAACTGACTCTTCCAAAAATTGAGTAGTCACCAGTTTGCTTAATTTGTCTCAATCTACCATGAACATAAGACAAAAGGTGATGGTCAACCATAGACACCTCATCAATGATCAGAATCTGCAAACCTCCCAGTTTTGCACGCAGTGAATTGATTTTGTCATCACTTAGGGGCTGATATGGCAGTTTGACATTGGCACCTATGGAAAAGGTATTATGGATTGTTGAAGCACCAATTTGAAAACTGGCCACTCCGGTTGACGCAGTTAAAATCACACTTCTATCATCAGGGTTTTCGGACAGCTGAGATAAAAGTCTGGAAGATTCATAGTAGATTGCTTTGATTAAATGACTCTTGCCTGTGCCTGCTCCACCAGTGACAAACAAGTGAAATGGTTCAGGGTTTTCACCAAGAAGTTTCTCTAAACACCATTTCCGCACTTTGTAAAAGATTGCAGATTGTTGTGCATTTAATGATCGCAGTAAACATAATGCCTCTTCTCTAGACATTCCAGCCTGATTGGTTTCAATACTGTATGGAGTTCGAGGGTTCGCTACAAGATCTGGAATAGAACACTCAGAATCATCTTCATCAGGAATTGTATTACTCTTCCTTATTTCTAAGCACTCGTGATGTTCCTTTTCAGTTTCAGGACATAACGCAGCCCAAGCATCTTCCAAATCAACACCTTGCTCCAAAAGCTGTTGAGCTCGATCAATTTTGTCACTTTCCTTTTCAAAGAGTGCTCGATTAGCATCAACAATACATTTGACTTGAGTCACATTTCTCCCACATTTCACAGCACCACTGTTGTAGAATTCCTCATAAGTGCTAAAACTCTCAGGCTTCAGCTGACAATCTTCATAATGTGGCAAGAAAAGTTGCAACAATGAATGAAAGTACTTTTCTGGATCTTTTTTGGGAGAAAATCTCGGATATCGAACAACAGCAGGGTCAGTTCGAGTTCTCTTCATCATATAACCACAGTCGTTGTTAAGCTTGATCACCTTGTCTTCAGAAGACTTTTTTTGTGAAGAAACCTCCGATTTTGACAAGATCCTGTTTTCAGAGCAAAAACTTGCAAGACATTGGGTCTCAAACTCTTCCGTGTTTGGCCTATTCTTGTATCGGTCAACCAGACTAGTCATCCAAAAGCTAGCTTCTTCACCAGACTGATCAACTTTGTTTTTGATGACACGAAGAGGCAAACTCATCTTTACAGGATTCAATCCAATTGGAATAAACTGGACTTTACGAGAACATTCCTTCAAGTGCATACCAGTCAGACGATACACAGCCTCTTGAGCAGAAACTTCTCTGTTGTGAAGATATACACTACCAAGCATCTTCAGTGATGATCTCGCTTCAAGGTTTCCATTCATGGCTTCGTTTTGCGCACGTTGCAGCAACAATCCCATTTCTTGTTCTGCTTTTGTGATGTAACTGATAATGTAAACCACTACGGAGTAAGCATCAGTGACGTACTGGATATCCATGTTGCCTTGCCAGGCACGCAGTAAATGTTTATTATACTGGTTCACCCAGACGTCTTTTGGACTTCTTTTAAGGACAACGGATTTCTTTTTGGAACACTGTGCATACACTTTCTCAAAGAGAGCTTGGTTAATACCAATGGATTCAAAAAATGCATCAGTAGAGTCATAATCCATATCAGAAGCTGTTAAAGCCTTTTTCACTTTTTCTAAAACTGTACGTGCAGTATCTTTTCCATCACCGCTTTTCAAATCGTCTCGACTACCACCTCTTGTAATAAAGGTACGACTTGATGGGGGTCGTGGAAAATTAAATCTGCAAACTGTCTTTTTCTTACGACATGTCTTTGAATGTCTGACACTGTGCTTCTGAACACCGTTGACAATCTCAAACAGATCAGTTTCATCCTCGCTTGGGGTCTCACAGGTGATGTACCGATCAATGAAACTAGCAACCAAACCATCGTTTTCTTCATTGTCTTCATTTAACGTTGGGGCATTTTCAACCCAAAACAGACAGTGAACATGAGGAGATCCACGCTGTTGAAACTCTACACGATAAAAGTAATCTACTATCTTGCCGATCGGTTGAGCTGAAGACATGATTACATCTCTCAGAAAACAATGCCACCTATGATCAAACATTCTTGCAGCAGTCACTGGGTTTCGTCTGATCAATCCACATTTTTCAGACCAGTCAAGTTCATCTGCTTTCACATTTTTCCCTTCTTGTTTGATTATGGTACTAATCATTTCTGGCCATCTGAGATCCGCAGAACTAAAGGATGCAAAGAAAGTTGGAATACCTAGCTGTCTTACAAGTGCAAAAAGGTCCTTTTGAGTAGACTGCCAATATGGAGGTGTTCCACGGATTGGTCTCAAAAACTTGTATCCTTCATCAAAATTCAAGATTTTAGATAACGAGTCCGGGTTTGTTAGTACATCTGATGTCACTTCAGTCAACAAACTCTTCTCAGATCCTTTGCGCAAAGCAATTGAAACATTGGATACAACTTGATCAATCTCCGACAGATACTGTGCATAGAAAATGAAGTCTGTGCTTCGTGCAAAACGTCCATCCGCATTGAGGATTCTTGCATTCAAGTATCTCGACAGTGTTATTTTTACATCCCTCTTATCATGAAATGTCGGACCACCAGTTGGATACAGAACAGGGAAACATTTTGCTTCGTTAGACCTATCGGATAACAAACTAACAGGACTGTTACCTTCAGCAGGTGCCAGATTTAATACATCCTGGAAATGCTGATCAATTACTTCTGAACCGATGTCCACAGGTTGCAATGACGTATCTGACAAAAGACCACTTTGCTCTTTGATGTAGGTAAGGTCTTCCTCTTGCTGTTCATCAAGGTCATTTTCGTCAATCTTTTCAACTATGTCTTGTTGCTCCATTTCATCTACTACATTTTCTTCTGGTTCGTTCAAAGAGTTGATCCACTGCTGATTAATCTCCACATCACTGAACCACTTATTGAACTGGATTAAATATTTCAGAGCATTTCGAACACGATCAGTGTGTACATACTTATACTCATAATGCCCTTTGTAGGTTAACTTGCGTTTCAGTTTTATCCTTATCATCTTGTCGTCACATTCATTTCGTGGAAGGATATTGGACACACCTGTGACATTAACTGGGACACAAACTACAGGGCCATGGCATCCATGTTGTTTACCACGAGGAAGGCACAGTAATTTCATAAAAGGAATGTTACGTGCAATGAGATGTTGTTCCAAGGAGTTGAGACATTTCAGTTGATTTGGAACGTCCACCAAATGCATGTTGTTAGCAACGCTCTCTTCGGGCAGTTGTCCACAAAGGATTTTTCGATGACACGTTAGGCAAATCCATAATTTGCACCCTGAGGAATGAGCAGAAGATCCTTCACACTTTTGATCACAGACATGAACATACCTGGTTGTGATGCATCTTCTCCCCAAAGCAGCAACTTTAACACCTTTGTCTTCATAGCATTGTCTTCTACATTCAACAACCTGCTTTCTGAAAAGTAAACGGTGACAGACACAGCACACAAACTCTGGACCACTACTAATGTCTTGTCTAAAATGATCAATAGCAACATCAATGTCTTGTTGTTCCTTCTTTCTTGCATACCTTTCACAACCTTTTTGTATTTTACTCACACGAAAGGTCAGATCTTTATGGTATTTCATTTTGGAATACTTAGCCATTTTAACTTTGAAGGCTGGATACTGAATGTTTCTACTCTTTGAATACTCACACACTCTTGCTTTGAAGGCCAGGTTTTGCAGATATTTTTTCTTTGAATACTCACATACATTTGCCTGAAAAGAGACATTATATTTATATTTCAATCGAGAATACTGGCAAACACGTTTTTGGAACTGAAAATTGCTCAAGTACTTGGCCTTAGAACGCTCACACTTTGATTTACGAACATCAACATTTTTTAGATATTGGTCACAAAGAATTCCCTTTTTTTTCTCTCTGTAATATCTATCTGTACTATATTTAGTTTTGTCATATTCAATTTTTTTTCCCCTGTAAACTGTGTCATCAGAATATTTTGTTTTGGCATATTCAATTTTTTCCCCCCTGTAAACTGAGTCAGAATATTTTGTTTTGGCATATTCAATTTTTTTCCCCCTGTAAATGGCATCATCACAATATTTAGCTTTGGCATGCTCAATTTTGTTCTGTCTGTATTCTGGGTCGTTACCATACTTTGACTTCTTGTACTTCAATTGTTTTTGTCTGTACTCACTGACATTGCGATATCTCTCCCGATGCCTTTTGGTGGGACAACATTCTGCAGCGTCGCTTACCTTTCTCTTACGCAGACATGGTTTGCTGACCTCATTTGACACCACATTTCCACATGCTCCTGCACAAACAGCATCTCGATCCCTGTGCTTAACACATGTCACGACTTCATAATGATTACGGTTACAGTGTTTCAGATAGATTGCATTCTGAGTGGATACCTCTCCTGTAGGTTTGTGCGCATTCCATCGGCCGTCATTAAAAGTCATTATGGTGGTTTTGAAAAGATCGGCCGCAACAAATATGTCAATTTCGGTTACCCATGAGCCAGAATAAAACATTCTAGATTGTGTCAGATAATCCTCTGCTGAAGAATACTCACTTCTCACGTACCTCTCAAACAGCGGAGTATTCATCTTCAGATGTTTCACAACTGCACGGCGAACCTTCAAGTGTTTCTCCTCACTTCCACATATCACATGTGCCAACGATCTGAAAAAGCAGTTACCATCTGGTTTAATGGTCTTTGTCTGACACGGACCTGAAATGGGACCAAAGTTTATGACATTATGATCACTGTTATCATTGGACATTTGTATGAGCTCACATAAAGCTTGCTTGTCATTATATGTTAAAGGAGAAAAAAAGACATCTGGAACAGAAACATCAGTGATCATCAGGTCATCGGTTACAACGGTTTCAGTGTGTGATTTTGTACCTTGTTTACCTGACAGCTCAATGTGCTTTTCTTTCCTCAATCTTTTACCTTTACTTGGCAACACATTAGAGGCTGTCTGTGTTGGAAGGTTAGGGTTTCTCACATCTGCAGCTTCATCCACAGGTACCGGATAATCAGGGGTCTTTGGCTCAGTCTTCACAGATTCACGTACCTTTGGTGTGCGTTTTAAGACGTCACTGTAGAGGGCTTTACCGGAAGAGCATGGTAAACTGCTGCTGCCTGCTTCTTGCAGCGGATCAGACACTTCTGCATCTGCATGAACCAAAACTCCAGTTATCTCAAATGGTGGCTCAGGTTCCCCAAACAACTGTGCCATGTCATTGATATAGTTGTACAGAGACTCTATGGTACTGTGATAAACTACACAACTTGTGTCTGTCCTGATGGCATGAGAGTCAACGACTGCATACCATGACCCCTGCTTAATAACTGCAGATGTGTTGGCACAAATGGTTAACAAGAAAGCATCAGCACTAAGTAGAGTTTGCTGAAGGGCTACATCAAGTGGCATGGCTACACTGCTTATGGCTTGGTCATACTCGTGGTACTCATTGACATTAACAAAACCAGTCAGAGATGGAGTGTACTCGATGGAAAATGTAGTATTACCCAACACATGTCGCCTTGGTAATTCATGGACTGCAATATAATTCCTACCCTTCGCTTCCCGGTCTTTTATGTTACCCCGTTTTCTCAGATACTCATAGAGGCGTGTTCCTGCAACCAAGACACCGTCCAGATCTGGTGTTGACCACGTCAGCACATTCTTCAGCTTGCTTTTCAACACCGCCGTCAGACTGATTGCTCCACACTGCCTGTTGCGTGAATCTCCAAAGCGGGCATCAGCTTGATCAAAAGATCCTCTTAGCATGGATTTCTGGGGAAAATCAGAACAAACACCCAAAGCACTTTCATGGCAAATTGCAGGAATGTTTTGTTCAGATTGCATGGGTTTTGATTTGCTTTTCATTGGGTACCTCATCTGGGGTCGACCGAGCTTGCCTGAGTCTACTTGAAAATCACATGTCCTTACCTCAGTCTTGACTGATTCACATACCTTGGAAGGGCGTTTTACAACTTCACTGTAAAGGGCTTTACCGGAAGACCGTGGAAAACTGCTGCCAACTGCTTGACCAAGAGAACCTTTCTGCACTGATTGCTGTGGAAAATCACAATATGCAGGTAAAGTATTCACAGAAATTTCATGTATATTTGTAAGCACTTTTTCTTTTTTTTCTGAGTTTTCAAGGGTTTTCAAGGGTTTGCAAGGGTTTTCAAGGGTTTTCAAGGGTTTGCAAGGGTTTTCAAGGGTTTTCAAAGGTTTGCAAGGGTTTTCAAGGGTTTTCAAGGGTTTGCAAGGGTTTTCAAGGGTTTTCAAGGGTTTGCAAGGGTTTTCAAGGGTTTTCAAGGGTTTGCAAGGGTTTTCAAGGGTTTGCTTAGGTGACAGATGCAAGTTTGCAAGGTTTACTGATGCATTTACTGATGCGAGTTTGCAAGGGTTTTCAATGCTGCCAGCTTTTGGTGACAACAATGCATCATTTTTTTTAAGAGGATTCAGCGTAACCTCTGTATTTGCACATCTCTGAGCATAAAGACGTTTGGCTATCGTCGCCCTCTTCTTCGGTCGCGGCATGCCGACTCTCTGCCTCTGCCGCCGACTCTCTGCCGCCGACTCTCTGCCGCCGACTCTCTGCCGCCGACTCTCTGCCGCCGACTCTCTGCCGCCGACTCTCTGCCGCCGACTCTCTGCCGCCGACTCTTGACGATAGCTGCCGCCTCTCTGCCGCAGACTCTTGACGATAGCTGCCGCCTCTCTGCCGCAGACTCTTGACGATAGCTGCCGCCTCTCTGCCGCAGACTCTTGACGATAGCTGCCGCCTCTCTGCCGCAGTCGCCGCCTCTCTGGCTGCCTCTCTGCCGCAGTCACCTCGGTCTTTAGCCAGTGAACCACCATGCATAAAAGAAAAAAGGTATACTTGTCAGCCAGGCTTTGTTGTACATTTAAACACTTTGGCAGGATGTTCTATATGCATTTTAATAAAGTTCGAAAAGTTTGACTTACCTCAACTCGGTCTTTTCCCAGTGTACCAGCACATGCAAAAAAGAAGAGGGTGATAAGTTATGCATTTTAAGAACTTCACTTCATACATTTAAAAATTACATTAAAATTATAAATGTTACCTCAACTCACACTCTTATCCATTCACCAGCACACATACAAAGTAGTATTGTTTAGCATATATTCAATTTACACATTTCACTTTCACAAAAAAAAAAAAAAAAAAAAAACATTTCACAGCTAAATAAACTATCAATTAAGGAGACAATTTTTCAAGAAAATATATTAATATCAACAGGAATGAAAACCGAATAAAAGTTTCTTAATTAAAATATCAATGCAAGATTTGATAATGACCAGCTACATTATTCACATAAGCCCTTGACAAGACACAAGTGCTGATGAATATCTTAAGACTGCCCAGCACACATGGATATGGTCTTAATTTTGCCATGAAAAAAGCAAGCATTTAACTTGTCTCAACTCACAGTCTATTACTAGTGCACCACCACACATAAAAGAAAAAGGTACACTTTTTAGCTATGCTTTGTTATACATTTAAATGTACTTAAGCAGTATATTCTAAATGTTCAAAAAGTTTGACTTACCTCAACTCAGTCTTTAACCAATGTGCCACCCCAAATGAAAAAAAGGTATACTTGCCAGCCATGCTTTGTTATACAATTAAACACTTACTTCAGCACTGTTCTAAATTGTTTTTAATGGTTACAAAAGTTGCCTTACCTCAGCTTGTAGTCTTTAACCAGTGCATGACCATGCATAAAAGAAAAAAGGTTTACTTGTCAGCCATGCTTTGTTATACATTTACTTCACAGTACATTCCAAATTCTTTTTTAAATGGTTACAAAACATTGCCTTACCTCAACTCACACAACTCAGTCTTTAACCAGTGCACCACCACACATTAAAGAAAAAAAAGGTATACTTGTCAGCCATGCTTTGTTATACAATTAAACACTTACTTCAGCACTATGATCTAAATTGTTTTTAATGGTTACAAAAGTTGCCTTACCTCTGCTCGCAGTCTTTAACCAGTGCACCACCACACACAAAAAAATACACTTGTCAGGCATGCTTTGTTATGCATTGAAACATTTACTTCAGCAGAATATTCCAAATTATTTTTAAATGGTTACAAAAAGATGCCTTACCTCAGCTCGCAGTCTTTAACCAGTGCACCACCACACACACACACACACAAAAGGTATACTTGTCAGGCATGCTTTGTTATACATTTACTTCAGCAGTATATTCTAAGTGCATTTTAATAAAGTTTGAAAAGTTTGACATACCTCAACTGTCTTTTACCAGTGTACCAGAACATGCAAGAAAGAAGAGTGATAAGTTTTAAGAACTTAACATACATTTAAAAAGTACAATCAAATTATTTTTACATATACAAGAATTATAAATGTTACCTCAACTCACTCTTGTTAATACACCAGCACACATAAAAAGAAGAAAGTATTGTTTAGCATATATTCAAATTACACATTTCACACAAAAAAAAAAAAAAATAATTTTCACAGTTAAATAAACTCTTTATTAAACTATCAATTAATGAGACCATTTTCAAGAAAATATAGTGTAGACTACGAAGACTAAATTACTTTGTTTAAATAATTTGCAAACAGAATTAGAATCAGAATTACTAAACTCTTGTGCGTTGCTTTTCCAAAAACACACAAAATCCTACCTTCCAATAAAATCCAGAATTGTATTACAGATCAAACAATAGACTACCATAATAAGAAAACTAATTCAAGTAAAGAGAAAACACTTAAAATGAGTTGGCACTTTGAACACTTGGTCATTACAAAAAACAAACAAAATGAACATATTAAACACTTCAGCAAAAAATCCACAATCCAAACTAAGAAGAAATAATTAACACACAGACACTTTTAAAACAAACGTACCTTCTGTAGAAAAACAGATAAACTGAGCAGCACATGCTCTCTCCCTGATATACTGTCAATTTAAGACCAGGTGCAGCTTGATTAATTGGTTAGCACGTGGTCTGATGCTTTTGTGAACATTCTCACACCTTAACCTCTCTTCTGTGCCATGCAAACAGTGTGTCAACTAATGTGGCGCTCTTAGCTAAGGCACTCGTCCCGAACCCGAGAGGTCGTGGGATCGAATCCGGGGTGGGTAACGTCGGTCCGATGGAAGTTCCGTTTTGGCCGTTTTGCTTCGTCCCGCTCGTTGCTCTGGCTACAGCCCTTCAGGGCTTGGCCCCGGTATCGCTGCTTGCAGCTATATTAGCGATTGTTTTTGGTAGAATTTTCGAGCAAAAACAATCGATCACTATGCTAGCCCTATGAAGGGAACATGGGAAAATGATGAAATTTGGCACACTTCTAGAGAAGGCCATTATTAGTGATCTGACCAACTTTGGGGTCTCTAGGACCAACTCTACAGCGCCACCACCAGTTCAAAAATTCAATTTTGAAACTTTAATAACTCCTGAACCCTTTGGTCTACACAAATCACAATTAGTACAGATGATTACTCTCTTCATGGAGATTACACTCTATACCTTACATTAAGTCTCCACCCATTACAGTAATTGCTATTAAGCCAATTAAGTGTTTCCGTTTAAACGCTACTCCTCCTTCAAAAGTGGTTTGATTTTACCGAAAATTGCCACAGACGATCTTTGGACCGAGCCGCACAGAAATGACTGAACAGATTTTTGATATTCATCTTTGTTCAAAAGTTATTAAATTGTGAACATAACGAGGTCGACCCAAAATCGGTTGAGATGCTGTATCTCGGCCAAACATTGATCAATCGAAACTAAACTTGATACACTTCATCTACACCATGATCTGAGGGTTCATGCCGAATTCGGGCAAAGCGCCATCTATGGGTCATGAGATAGCATAAATGCACATTTTTCCTTATAACTTTTGAACAACTTCTTCTATCAAGATAAAACTTAGTACACCTGATTCCTCTCTTCACGCTGATCACATTGAATAGTTTACATTAAAATTCCTGCCATTACAGTAACCCGCATAATGAAAAGTACAGTATTTCGTTTTTTCGCTACTCCTCCTTCAAATGTGGCCCAATTCTTCTCAAAATTTCCTCAGGCGATCTTTGGACCGATCCGCACGGAAATGACTGAACAGAATTTTTCGACCTACTGGTCAAAAAAAGAGTTATGATGCTCTGAAGTTAATGGTGTTGAATCGAAATTGTATGAGAGGCTATATCTCGGCCGTACTTTGATCAATCGCCACAAAACTTGCTACACTTCATCAACAATATGAACTGAGAATTCATCCCAAAGTTGGGAACAGTGCCACCTATGGGTCGTGAGATACCAAAAATTCACCTTTCTGCTTATAACTTTTGAAAAATTTGTTGGAAAATCATGATCTTGGTGTCTGTCTATTCCTCGGATCATGCCGAATCTATGGATGTAAATTTTGCCAGGATTGACTAAACTACCTGTATGACATTAAGAATTTTTCATAAGTTGCTATATCTTTTCAAACCATGGAAATATTTTTACAATAATCGGTAGGGATAATTAAAACCATGTTCTGGACATACCTCAGAAGTCTGAATTACAATTTACTGAACTTTCCATATAACGTTGCTTAAAATGCTAGGCAACTTTCTTTAGTGACCTCATTCTCTAACTATAACCTCTCTTCTGCAGCACACTGGATGTGTAACGACTCAGTGGTACAGTCTGTTAAGCCACTGGTTCAGAGATTCTGAGGTCATGGGTTCGAATCCAGGACAGTTAATGTTGTTTCTGAGTTCATGGGTTCGGATCAAGGGCAGTTAATGTTGCTTCTGTTCAAGCCTTTGCATTTCCTGAGTGTGTTTGCCTTGAATCAAAAATATGTTTTTGGTCTTTGTCATCTAAAGTTCTGTTCAATTTCAAACTTCTCTACTTCTGAACTGATCGGTTGTCCTGACGTACGCTCCGTTTTGGCCGTTTTGCTTCGTCCCGCTCGTTGCTCTGGCTACAGCCCTTCAGGGCTTGGCCCCGGTATCGCTGCTTGCAGCTATATTAGCGATTGTTTTTGGTAGAATTTTCGAGCAAAAACAATCGATCACTATGCAAGCCCTATGAAGGGAACATGGGAAAATGATGAAATTTGGCACACTTCTAGAGATGGTCACCAATAGTGATCTGACCAACTTTGGGGTCTCTAAGACCAACTCTACAGCGCCACCACCAGTTCAAAAATTCAGTTTTTAAACTTTAATAACTCCCGAACCCTTTGGTCTATACAGATACGACTTAGTACACATGATTACTCTCTTCATGGAGATTACACTCTATACCTTACATTAAGTCTCCACCCATTACAGTAATTGCTATTAAGCTAATTAAGTGTTTCTGTTTAAACGCTACTCCTCCTTCAAAAGTGGTTTGATTTTTCTGAAATTTGCCACAGACGATCTTCGGACCGAGCCGCACAGAAATGACTGAACAGATTTTTGATATTCGTCTTTGTTCAAAAGTTATTCAATTGTGAACATAAGGAGGTCGACCCAAAATCGGTTGAGATGCTGTATCTCGGCCAAACATTGATCAATCGAAACTAAACTTGATACACTTCATCTACACCATGATCTGAGGGTTCATGCCGAATTCGGGCACAGCGCCATCTATGGGTCATGAGATAGCATAAATGCACATTTTTCCTTATAACTTTTTAACAACTTCTTCTATCAAGATAAAACTTAGTACACCTGATTCCTCTCTTCACGCTGATCACATTGAATAGTTTACATTAAAATTCCTGCCATTACAGTAACCCGCATTATGAAAAGTACAGTATTCTGTTTATTCGCTACTCCTCCTTCAAATGTGGCCCAATTCTTCTCAAAATTTCCTCAGACGATCTTTGGACCGAGCCGCACAGAAATGACTGAACAGAATTTTTCGACCTACTGGTCAAAAAAAGAGTTATGATGCTCTGAAGTTAATAGTGTTGAATCGAAATTGAATGAGACGCTATATCTCGGCCGTACTTTGATCAATCGCCACAAAACTCGCTACACTTCATCAACACTATGGACTAAGATAATATCCCAAAGTTGGGAACAGTGCCACCTATGGGTCGTGAGATACCAAAAATTCACTTTTCTGCTTATAACTTTTGAACAATTAGTTGAAAAATCATGATCTTGTTGTCTGTCTATTCCTCGGATCATCCCAAATCCATGGATGTAAATTTTGCCAGGATTAACTTAACTAATTGCCTGACATTAAGAATTGTGTCCTAAGTTTCTATATCTTTTCAAACCATGGAAAGATTTTTACAATAATCGGTAGGGATAATTAAAACCATGTTCTGGACATACCTCAGAAGTCTGAATAACAATTTACTGAACTTTCCATATAACGTTGCTTAAAATGCTAGGCAACTTTCTTTAGTGACCTCATTCTCACACCTTAACCTCTCTTCTGTGCCATGCGAACTGTGTGTCAACTAATGTGGCGCACTTCGCTAAGGCACCGGTCCCAAACCCGAGAGGTCGTGGGATCGAATCCGGGGTGGGTAACGTTGATCCGATGTAAGTTCCGTTTTGGCCGTTTTGCTTCGTCCCGCTCGTTGCTCTGGCTACAGCCCTTCAGGGCTTGGCCCCGGTATCGCTGCTTGCAGCTATATTTAGGGGCCAAGCCCAAAGGGCTGTAGCCCCTATTGTATCTGTATGTTTTATTATTATTATTCTTCTTCTTCTTGGCCAATGGGAGTCTATGGCAGCCCTATGAAGGGAACATGGGAAAATGATGAAATTTGGCACACTTGTAGAACTGGTCATTATTAGTGATCTGACCAGCTTTGGGGTCTCTAGCCCAAACTCTATAGCGCCACCAGCAGTCCAAAAATTCAACATTCAAATGTTTATAACTCTTGAACCACTTATTCTATGAAAATCAAACTTAGTACATCTATTTTGTCTCTTCATGGAGATTCCATTCCATATCTTACATTAAGACTCCGCCCATTACAGTAGCGGCCATTTTGAAAAGTACAGTATTCAGTCTAAACACTACTCCTCCTTCAAAATTGGTCCAATTCTTCTGAAATTTGTCTCAGATGTTCTTTGGACTGAGCCGCACAGAAATGACTGAACAGATTTTTGATTTTCGTCTTTGTTCAAAAGTTATTCAATTGTGAACTTAATGAGGTTGACCTAAAATCGGTAGAGATGCTATATCTCGGCCAAACTTTGATCAATCGATACCAAACTTGGTACACTTCATCTACACCATGATCTGGGGGTCCACGCCAAATTTGGGAACAGCGCCACCTATGGGTGTTGAGATACCAAAAATGCACTTTTTTGCTTATAACTTCTGAACAATTCATCGGAAAATTATTTTCTTGATGTCTATGGATTCTTTAGATCATTCCGGATCTGTGGATGTCAATTTTGTCGAGACCACCAGGACCACCCGTCCGCCATTTTGAATTTTGTCATAAATTGCTATATCTTTTGATCTACTGTACATATCTTCACAAAAATCGATAGGCATCATCAACACCATATCCCGGAGGTACCCCGGAAGTTGGAAGACAGCGCCACCTAGTGTTCAAGAGATATAACGATTCTTGCAAAACCCCTTATAACTACTGTAAATTTTGCTCGATTTTTGATATTTTTATGTCATTTTATTCCATGGGTTATGCCGAATCTGATGATGTCTCATTTGTCATTTTCCAACATGGCGTCTTTCCGCCATATTGAATGGATTTAAATACAGTTTTTTCGCTACTCCTCCCTGAAATCTTGTTCAATTTTGTTCAAAATTTTATCAGATGAACTTCAGACCGGGCCTGACAGAAATGACTGAACAGATTTTTGATATTCACTCCCGTTCCCGACGTGTACAGCTCTGAAGTTGACCGTGCCTGTGCTGGTTGATTTATGCTAATTAGCTTAGCATGCTAATTAGCTAAAATGCTAACACGTTTCTATTGACTCTAATGGTTCTCCTGAGCTATCTGGTTAACTTTGAGCAACGTTAGCATTTTTTAGCGTAGCATGCTAATCTGGCTAAAATGCTACTTCGGGCTTTTGAGAGTTCATTCTCACACCTTAACCTCTCTTCTGTGCCATGGGAACTGTGTGTCAACTAATGTGGCGCACTTAGCTAAGGCACTGGTCACGAACCCGAGAGGTCGTGGGATCGAATCCGGGGTGGGTCACGTCGATCCGATGTGAGTTCCATTTTGGCCATTTTGCTTCGTCCCGCTCGTTGCTCTGGCTACAGCCCTTCAGGGCTTGGCCCCGGTATCGCTGCTTGCAGCTATATTAGCGATTGTTTTTGGTAGAATTTTCGAGCAAAAACAATCGATCACTATGCTAGCCCTATGAAGGGAACATGGGAAAATGATGAAATTTGGCACACTTCTAGAGATGGTCACCAATAGTGATCTGACCAACTTTGGGGTCTGTAAGACCAACTCTATAGCGCCACCACCAGTTCAAAAATTCTGTTTTTAAACTTTAATAACTCCTGAACCCTTTGTTCTAGACAGATAAAACTTAGTACACATGATTACTCTCTTCTTGGAGATTACATTCTATACCTTACATTAAGTTTCCACCCATTACAGTAATTGCTATTAATCTAATTAAGTGTTTCCGTTTAAACGCTACTCCTCCTTCAAAAGTGGTTTGATTTTTCTGAAATTTGCCACAGACGATCTTCGGACCGAGCCGCACAGAAATGACTGAACAGATTTTTGATATTCGTCTTTGTTCAAAAGTTATTCAATTGTGAACATAACGAGGTCGACCCAAAATTGGTTAAGAGGCTGTATCTCGGCCAAACATTGATCAATCGAAACTAAACTTGATACTCTTCACCAACACCATGATCTGAGGTTTCATGCCGAATTCGGGCACAGCGCCACCTATGGGTCATGAGATAGCATAAATGCACATTTTTCCTTATAACTTTTGAACACCTTCTTCTATCAAGATAAAACTTAGTACACCTGATTCCTCTCTTCACGCTGGTCACATTGAATAGTTTACATTAAAATTCCTGCCATTACAGTGAAGGCCATTAAGAAAAGTACAGTATTCCGTTTTTTCGCTACTCCTCCTTCAAATGTGGCCCAATTCTTCTCAAAATTTCCTCATACGATCTTTGGACCGAGCCGCACAGAAATGACTGAACAGAATTCTTCGACCTACTGGTCAAAAAAAGAGTTATGATGCTCTGAAGTTAATAGTGTTCAATCGAAATTGTATGAGAGGCTATATCTCGGCCGTACTTTGATCAATTGCCACAAAACTCGCTACAGTTCATCAACACTATGAACTGAGAATATATCCCAAAGTTGGGAACAGTGCCACCTATGGGTCGTGAGATACCAAAGACTCACATTTCTGCTTATAGCTTTTGAACAATTAGTTGGAAAATCATGATCTTGTTGTCAGTCTATTCCTCGAAACATGCCGAATCCATGGATGTAAATTTTGCCAGGATTAACTAAACTAACTGCCTGACATTAAGAATTGTGTCCTAAGTTTCTATATCTTTTCAACCCATGGAAAGATTTCTACTATAATCGGTAGGGATTATTAAAACCATGTTCTGGACATATCTCAGAAGTCTGAATTACAATTTACTCAACTTTCCATATCATGCTGCTTAAATTGCTAAGCAACTTTCTTCAGTGACCTCATTCTCACACCTTAACCTCTCTTCTGTGCCATGCGAACTGTGTGTCAACTAATGTGGCGCACTTCGCTAAGGCACCGGTCCCAAACCCGAGAGGTCGTGGGATCGAATCCGGGGTGGGTAACGTCGGTCCGATGGAAGTTCCGTTTTGGCCGTTTTGCTTCGTCCCGCTCGTTGCTCTGGCTACAGCCCTTCAGGGCTTGGCCCCGGTATCGCTGCTTGCAGCTATATTTAGGGGCCAAGCCCAGAGGGCTGTAGCCCCTATTGTATCTGTACGTTTTCTTTATTATTATTATTATTATTATTATTATTCTTCTTCTTCTCCAATGGGAGTCTATGGCAGCCCTATGAAGGGAACATGGGAAAATGATGAAATTTGGCACACTTGTAGAGATGACCATTATTAGTGATCTGACCAACTTTGGGGTCTCTAGGACCAACTCTACAGCGCCACCACCAGTTCAAAAATTCAACATTCAAACGTTAATAACTCTTGAACCACTTATTCTATGAAAATAAAACTTACTACATCTGTTTTGTCTCTTCATGGAGATTCCATTCCATATCTTACATTAAGACTCCGCCCATTACAGTAGCGGCCATTTTGAAAAGTACTGTATTCAGTCTAAACACTACTCCTCCTTCAAAATTGGTCCAATTCTTCTGAAATTTGTCTCAGATGTTCTTTGGACTGAGCCGCACAGAAATGACTGAACAGATTTTTGATTTTCGTCTTTGTTCAAAAGTTATTCCATTGTAAACTTAATGAGGTTGACCTAAAATCGGTTGAGATGCTGTATCTCGGCCAAACTTTGATCAATCGAAACCAAACTTGATACACTTCATCTACACCATGATCTGGGGGTCCATGCCAAATTTGGCAATAGCGCCACCTATGGGTGATGAGATACCAAAAATGCACTTTTTTGCTTATAACTTCTGAACAATTCATCAGAAAATTATTTTCTTGATGTCTATGGATTCTTTAGGTCATTCCGAATCTGTGGATGTCAATTTTGTCAAGACCACTAGGACCACCCGTCCGCCATTTTAAATTTTGTCATAAATTGCTATATCTTTTGATCTACTGTACATATCTTCACAAAAATCGATAGGCATCATCAACACCATATCCAAGAGGTACCCCGGAAGTTAGAAGACAGTGCCACCTAGTGTTCAAGAGATATAACGATTATTGCAAAACCCCTTATAACTACTGTAAATGTTGACCAATTTTTGTTATTTTTATGTCATTTTATTCCTTTGGTTATGCCGAATCTGATGATGTCTCAATTGTCATTTTCCAACATGGCGTCTGTCCGCCATATTGAATGGAATGAAATACAGTTTTTTCGCTACTCCTCCCTGAAATCTTGTTCAATTTTGTCCATAATTTTATCAGATGAACTTCAGACCGGGCCTGACAGAAATGACTGAACAGATTTTTGATATTCGCTCCCGTTCCTGACATGTACAGCTCCGAAGTTGATCGTGCCTGTGCTGGTTGATTTATGCTAATTAGCTTAGCATGCTAATTAGCTAAAATGCTAACACGTTTCTATTGACTCTAATGGGTCTCCTGAGCTATCTGGTTAACTTTGAGCAACGTTAGCATTTTTTAGCGTAGCATGCTAATCTGGCTAAAATGCTGCTTCGGGCTTTTGAGAGTTAATTCTCACACCTTAACCTCTCTTCTGTGCCGTGCGAACTGTGTGTCAACTAATGTGGCGCACTTCGCTAAGGCACAGGTCCCGAACCCGAGAGGTCGTGGGATCGAATCCGGGGTGGGTAACGTCGATCCGATGGAAGTTCCGTTTTGGCCGTTTTGCTTCGTCCCGCTCGTTGCTCTGGCTACAGCCCTTCAGGGCTTGGCCCCGGTATCGCTGCTTGCAGCTATATTTATTATTATTCTTCTTCTTCTTCTTGGCCAATGGGGGTCTATGGCAGCCCTATGAAGGGAACATGGGAAAATGATGAAATTTGGCACACTTGTAGAGATGACCATTATTAGTGATCTGACCAACTTTGGGGTCTCTAGGACCAACTCTACAGCGCCACCACCAGTTCAAAAATTCAACATTCAAACGTTAATAACTCCTTAACCACTATTTCTATGAAAATAAAACTTAGTACATCTATTTTGTCTCTTCATGGAGATTCCATTCCATATCTTACATTAAGACTCCACCCATTACAGTAGCGGCCATTTTGAAAAGTACAGTATTCAGTCTAAACACTACTCCTCCTTCAAAATTAGTCCAATTCTTCTGAAATTTGGCTCAGATGTTCTTTGGACTGAGCCGCACAGAAATGACTGAACAGAATTTTGATTTTTGTCTTTGTTCAAAAGTTATTCAATTGTGAACTTAATGAGGCTGACCTAAAATCGGCTGAGATGCTGTATCTCGGCCAAACTTTGATCAATCGAAACCAAACTTGGTACACTTCATCTACACCATGAGCTGGGGGTCCATGCCAAATTTGGGAATAGCGCCACCTATGGGTGTTGAGATACCAAAAATGCACTTTTTTGCTTATAACTTCTGAACAGTTCATCAGAAAATTATTATCTTGATGTCTATGGATTCTTTAGATCATTCCGGATCTGTGGATGTCCATTTTGTCAAGACCACCTGGACCACCCGTCCGCCATTTTGAAATTTGTCATAAAATGCTATATCTTTTGAATTACTTTACAAATCTTCACAAAAATTGGTAGACATAATCAACACCATATCCCGGAGGTACCCCGGAAGTTGGAAGACAGCGCCACCTAGTGTTCAAGAGATATAACGATTCTTGCAAAACCCCTTATAACTACTGTAAATTTTGATCGATTTTTGTTATTTTTATGTCATTTTATTCCGTGGGTTATGTCGAATCTGATGATGTCTCATTTGTCATTTTCCAATATGGCAACTGTCCGCCATATTAAATGGAATGAAATACAGTTTTTTCGCTACTCCTCCCTGAAATCTTGTTCAATTTTGTTCAAAATGTTATCAGATGAACTTCAGACCAGGCCTGACAGAAATGACTGAACAGATTTTTGATATTCACTCCCGTTCCCGACATGTACTGCTCCGAAGTTGACCGTGCCTGTGCTTGTTGATTAATGCTAGTTAGCTTAGCATGCTAATTAGCTAAAATGCTAACACGTTTCTATTGACTCTAATGGGTCTCTTGAGCTACTTGGTTAACTTTGAGCAACGTTAGCAATTTTTAGCGTATCATGCTAATCTGGCTAAAATGCTACTTCGGGCTTTTGATAGTTCATTCTCACACCTTAACCTGTCTTCTGTGCCATGTAAACTGTGTGTCAACTAATGTGGCGCACTTAGCTAAGGCACTGGTCCTGAAATCGAAAGGTCGTGGGATCGAATCCGTGGTGGGTCAGTTTGATCTGATGTAACTTTCATTTTGGCCATTTTGCTCTGGCTACAGCCCTTCAGGGCTTGGCCCCGGTATCGCTGCTTGCAGCTATATTCATGATTGTTTCTCCTCCTGTGTGATGGACCTTCGCAGCGTTTTGATACAGAAAAGCACATTAGTGCCTTTGCTCCTGTTTGTAGCACATTGGTATTTATTTTTTTTAAATGGTGGTTATATTTTCACATCATTCTTTAATGAAAAATGCATAATTCATGGGGTAAACTGCTGTTATAAATAAACCTATGGAGAAACAAAAGAAAGGTTGCCAGATGGAATAAAACACTAGAATGTATATTTATATTTATATAATGTAGAAAAATGGCTTATGAAAGCTGTTTTGCCATGCAGTCAGCCGTTTGGACAAACGGAGTCAAACATTTTTTTTCTATGAGGGAAAAAGTATGACCATTATTACATCAATATTTAATATGAAAAAAATAATAATAAACAAAAATGGACATTCAAATTTATGTTGCACATTGTTCTGTTTGTAATCTGTTCTTTATGTAATCTTACTCTTACACCTTGTCATGCAGCGTATCATGTGTATTTACAATTCAATTCATTTATATAAGGAATAATCACTTAATGTGATAGAGAGAATATACCATAAAGAAAGTGATTATACTTTCTTTATGGTATATTATATTCTCTCTATCACATTAAGTCTTATTTGATGTTCTGTGTTGACGTTATCCACTATTTTTATTACATTTTAATTACACTGAACAAAATTGGCATATCAAGATGCTGATTAGACAGCATGATTATTGCACAGGTGTGCCTTAGGCTACACTAAAATGTGCAGTTTTACTGTGGGTTTCGGGGGGGGGGGGGTGACCACCATTTGCCTCACGCAGTGCAACACATGAGCTGATCTAGTTGTTGAACCCATCGGAGAACTGATTTATAACTGTCTGCTGTTGAATACCAAAATAACCCCAAATATATATTTGTGGCATTGCTACATTTAAAAAGCTATAAAAATAAAAGTTCTAGATTGCACAGACCTTTTCCACCTCAGATTGACAGTACACCTTCCCACAGTGTCAGCTGGGTCGATTCAGGATTCAGTCATTTCAGGCCACAATCAACAACCTGATCAACTCTATCCAAAGGAGGTGTGTTGCACTGCATGACGCAAATGGTGGAACCCCCTGGAATCCCCAACAGGCCCGTCGCGACAAGGCAGGCAAACCAAGCAATTGCTTGGGGCCCCGAGCTGGCCTGGGGCCCCAAGACAACGACTGGTTAAGAATAAAATGCAACGACACTGTTTGAGCGCCTCTTTGATTGTCAATGCAGTAACGTGCAATGACACTGTTATCGGGATCCCCCTCAAGGGGGCCCCTCTCAGTAGTCGCGAACAGCAGTCAGCCAACACGTGATATCTGCTACCGGCAAAATACAAAACCTCCTCGGCAGTCACTAAGCGGAATTATGGTTCATGAAGCCAGAAGAGAAAGGAAGAGGAGGATAAGAAAAAAAAAAAAAAAAAAACAAGATAGTGGTAAGTGATAAATTACACTGGATATAATAGCTCTACAAATTGTCAGTCTTGTACAAATGGTGTAATTTTGCAGCAGGTAGGCTAGTGAAAAATATGTTTATGTTAGCTAACGTTACCTGCCTGAGGGCAAATGCTGCTTGTAACGAACAGTTAGTGCAGTTTTTTTTCAAAAGGAAGGAATATGGTTAACACTGTAACATGTTTTTTAAGGGATGAGGAAGACGCAGAACAGAAATCGCGTACTGCAAGGAGTCAGCAGTGTTTTGATTTGAGGGCGAGGGCAAATGTAAAGAGAACGTTGTGGCGTGTGTCGATTTTGAATGAATTAATTAAAAATAGGTCTATTTAAATATGAATCCTGCATGTTCTGCTCGTCTCTTTTAATGAATGGAGCAGAATCGCGACTTCCTTTACACTGAAGCGCACGTGACGCTCGCGGTAATTTCAGCATCTGCTGTCTCACTAAAGACGTGAACATATGAACAACATCTCCAGAACTGCTCTGACAGTCACTTCATGAGCATTTGAGCGTTTGATTTGAATAAATGGTACGTCAACCAGTCAAAATAAAAGTCCTGTTTTAGACAAGTATTTGCCAGAGATGTATTACTACCCAGACAGCACATGTACGTCTGGCCGACGTCGGCCCAATATCGAGACGTCGGCCTCTATACCTAAAACATCTATAAAACATCGGCCTGGCGGAGGCCGATATAATTTGGTCAGTGCTCTGTTCTCCAGCTCATCAATCGTCGGCCCTGAGTTGGTTCACGACCGCGGGCCGATGCCGCGCTTATCTGTGTGCGCGTGCCCAGTATTCATCTCTTTTAGCCACCCAGAGAGAGAGAAGAGGATAATCCCAGCGACATCTGTGGCTCTGAGGTAACGTTACGATTTCACTTCAGCTCAATTAGACAAAAAATACTACTTTGTTAATTCTGTGACACTGAAAAAGTACTAGTAATACAGTCTATGGGCAGCTGAAGAGTCTGGCTTATTTTCAAAAAATGTTACCGTTAACTTTTTGAGCCAACGGTCACGGTAGCGATTTTTTTTTTTTACATTAATGTTAACGCCTTAATGCGTTTTCAGAAGTTTCTCGGAGGGAAAATGTAAAAGCGGGTTATTAAAGAGAAGTCCTGACTGCTTTTTCACCGTGTTTTTCACTCTTTTACAGGCTTCCAGAAATAATCTGGTGAAATAATATGGTGAGCTATTGTTGCTTCTGAACTACAAAATGATTTTTTAATTTATTATTGAATGAGACTGTACATTATAAATGTAATGCTTTAACTCTAGATGTTTGTTTGTGTGAATGCTGTGTGTGCGTTGAGTCCTGCGCGAGCGGGGAGCAGAGTTGCCATGGAAACGGGGCGTCAACACAAAAACCGTTACTGGCAAACAGTAATCTCCGTCTCTCGCTGCGGTTTACACTGTTTTAGGTAAGTTTAGTGTCTAAAATCACACAAATATTACATACAAATGTTCCTGACGCGTTTCTTACTTGTTATTGACATGTTTCAATTAAATTTATTTTATAGAAACGGTTTAGTTTCTTCGGAAAAGTCCGTTAGCATTTTAGCGGTTTTCAGGTAGGCTAACTATATTGATTGAGCTCTTGTTGATGAAACTCTGGGCTTTTAATCAAATCTTCGTGTGTGTATGAGATATTTTGATGGCACTTTGAATGTTTTGCTGGTGATTTGTCAGTATGTTATTGGAAAAGGCTGATTTACTGAATCGATGACGTCATTTACAGTGAGAGTGTAATCGGCTGAAATCAAGTTCACATGAGTTTTGATATTTCATGATAAACAGATATTAATACAAATTGTTCTGTGATTTCAGGAGGACAGAAAGAAACTCTACAGAACAGAAGTGAAGCTCCAAGATTTCAACATTTCTGAAGGGAGATTCTGACTTAGAAATACAGGTGACCTGAAGAAGCTCATGAAAAACATGAATATGCCTTTTTCAGAATACATTTTATCAATTTTAAGAAGTCCCTGACATCATAACGTAAGTCACACTCAACCTAAAACTAAAAATATAGATTGTGTTATTTTAAGATTATATTTTTAGTAGTAGAATATGTATATTACATGTTATTATAATTGTTATATATTATTCTGTCTTTTATCTCCATTTCACCTCTACTCTAGCTTGTTTCCTTCTAATGAACCTGGAACTGTAGAGTAAATATTGTTGACTCTGTGTCAGATTGCTTGTTTTGTTCCTGGATTCTTCAGTGATGATGATCAGAGTCTGAGTGAACCTGCTGTCAGACAGTGAGTACCGTGGGGTTTCAGTCAGGGCCTTCAGTAAACAACTGTTAGATACCTGTACACATCTTACACATCTCTGTTACAGCTAACGCAGCCGTATGTGTAAAGGTGCGGTCACACTAGCCTTTGAACGTGCAAAATTATTTCGGACGCCGCTGCGAATATGGGCGGGAGCAAGATATAACGGTTTCGCCTTATCACAACATGGGTTAATCCGTTTCCGGTCTGACGCATTCGCATGCGTATGAATGGAAGTCAGTGGAACGAAAAGTGCAGTGTGACCGCCCCTTAATGCACATATTATGCCCCACACAGGCTCTCAACAACAATGACGGGGCTGATCAACAACTTCAGCAGTAGGCTAGATTAGTGTGGGTTAAAGGGATAGTTCACCCCAAAATGAAAATTTGCTGTTAATTTACTTTCCCTCAGGTCTTCCCAGGTGTGGGTGACTTTTTGGTAACAATTTATAATAAAGTTCAGTTGTAAGTCACTTTTAAGTGAGAAGTTAATGATGAACTAATCATTTACAAAACATTCATAAGCGCCTAATAAGTGATATACTAATAATTTGTCTTTTTGTAAATTCATTTTAAAAGTCATTTACAAGTAATAAGATTATGATTAACTAATTATTTACAAAACATGACTGTGTTCATAGAAATAAATGATGTTAATATTTTTATCTATGTTCTGTAGATTAAGTTATAAATAATTTACAAGTGACATGAATATACATTAACTAATGATTAAGTAATATGCTATGATTTACACATCTTTCATAAGCAATCTTAAAAAAAATAAAATCACGAAAAAAATCAAACAGATCCTTAATTTTTAATAGTTACTAGTTAATATATTATGAATCACTTATAAATCATTGAAATGTCAACATTGTACTATTATCTCAATAAACATTATAAATCATTTACAAAGCTTTCTGCACCCCCCAATCTAAGGTGTAAACTACTCATCAGTTGTAAATGTTTTACAACACACACACACACACACACACACACACACACACATACATATATATATATATATATATATATACATATATATATACACACACACACCAACACACACACACACACACACAAAATCAACCAACCTGTAACCGGAAAGTTTACATTTACAACTGATGAGTAGTTTACACTTTAGATTGTGGGTGCAGAAAGCTTTGTAAGTTATTTATAACTTAATCTACAGAACATAGATAAAAATATTAACATCACTTATTAATCATCTATGAACACATAGTCATGTTTTGTAAATGATTAGTTTACCATTAGCTAATTACTTTTATTACATGGCTCTGTGGGTACTTGATTCTGATTGGTCAGTTGCGACATTCCGATGCATGTTATCCCTGGATAAAAACCTGTAAAATGTAATAACACAGGCTCATCCGGGTAACAGCAGTTGGTGCTGTACTCTTGCTTTAACTATTTTTTTTATTGGTGGAAGCTGTGCATTTGTTTAGCTAATAAATTATAAAAACTGTGTACAACAGTTGTGTACAATTGTTTAATTATGTCATCCTGGTTAGGGTTGGCCTGATTGACGATGCCATCGTCCATCGGCGATGGCTGATAGACATCACGATGCTGCGCCGGAAACAGCGTCATCAGCTCCAGTATCTTGCCCATGCATCTGTTGTCATGCGACAGAGAAGTCACGTTCTATAGACAGTTTCTATAGACAGTTGTGAACGTGCTGACAGCTGGTTGCCCAGGCTATGGATTAAAGGTAATACTGTTGTAAGTAGTGTTCATTTTCTCCTAAATACCGATCATTTCGCTTCATTAGACCTCAATGTATCACCAGTAGCCACTGGTATTGATTTGGTCTTTTTTTTTTTCTGGACATCCACACAGCACCACAGTATTATCAACTAGAGATCAACCGATAGTGGATTTTTCCAATACTGATAGCTAGTTTGGACCACACTGGCCGATACCGATTTATAAACCAATAGTTTTTAAAATGAATACTGAACAAAATGGATACTAAACGAGAGCAGTGGTCTGCGGTCGCGCTGTGGGTTCCCGGGTTTGTGTCCATTCTCGGACCATTCCATGTATTTCAACTGTAGAAAAGGTTGTTCCGAGCCGAAACTGACTTCTTTCATATTTGTCGACCAATATACAGAAAACTACATCAGTATATCATCATAAACACAAACGTTTTTGTCTTACATGAATGTAAACAGATGAGAAAGAAAACATACACGTACAGTATTTTTGTTTAAATAGACAACAGCCTAATAAACGCGCTGTCTGTCATTAATGTTAATCAAAGAACAAAAGAAACAAAAGAAAATCATTCACTGATCTCGACTGAATATATTTAATAACTTTAATTGATTATTCTTTATTTTATTTATAAAAAGAAAACTATACAGTGTTTTTAAACTTTTAATTATAGTTTCTGTACCTGAAATTTTGTTTAGTTGTATTTAGGATATTGCTAATTGATTTGTTTGTTCATGTCTTACTACTGACTGGTTACTTGTCTTTAACACTTTAATATTTTTATTAATTAATTGTTTTTGCTATGGTATTTTTTTTTTTTTAAGCACAGGCAAAATTCCTCTTGCAGTGTTTTGTAAGCTGCTGATTTTTGCTCATGTTATTCAGCTGCAACAGAATGCTTTGTAAAAAGACAGAAACATGTTTGACATCTAAATGTTTGACTCAATTTTTTTATATTGGATTTTTTATCTTATTGGAATCGAAACTAGGAATCGATAAGCAGAATCGATAAAATCGATAAAATTGGAATCAATAAAATTCAAACGATACCCAACCCTACACACCGGACGCGTCACATTTTATTTGCTGCTATTTTAGAACAGTGCGTGATTATCTAATCATGCGCAGCGTCTTTGAGAAGTCACAGTTATCACACACACCGGATTCGACACATTCAATTCAAGCAGCAGTCTAAAACTGTTTATTTAATCACCAAACGGACATAAGTTTGCTTCAGGAATGAACTATGTGGCACATGTGTTTAAAGTTCAGTGTTAATAAAAAAAAAAAAAGAGCAAACGGAAAGAAAACGCGCAATCTGTATTACAGCTTTCTATATGAAGCATACAGACTGTATTAGAGCCACAGAAAGACCAACGTTTTTGCTGTAAAATGCACAATACATAATTCATAGCCTAGGGTGAAGTCATTATGTAAATTTACAATGATTTGAGATTAATATAATGTTATTTAATAGAAAACTATGTGAACGGCTGCATTTAAACTCGCGTTTGAAGTTTCCCACTCTGTGCAGCGCACAGTGTCACATGGCAAAACAAACGCAACACGGAAAAATATCTCCATGGATTTTGCAGATAACCGATAGTTCTACAAATCAACTATCGGTGCCGATTAACCAGCAAAACCAATGAATCGGTCGACCTCTGTTATAACAATGTGCATGATACAATACTCATCAAATAATAAAGAACTCTTTTCATGTCCCTTGACTCAGATTAAAAAGTAATCACGGCCAACAAAATAACTTGTGCTTGGTGTAAAAATGTTGCTGGCCTTCAGTTTAGGTGTAGGTCTTCCTTTCTCAGTTGTAGGTCTTCATTTCTCAGTTATTCTCTTTTTTTCTGCAAAATAGCACCTTAAAAAAGCATTTTAGTAGATTGGCAACCAGGTCTGTAGGCTGTATTTTCTTTTCATTGAATTTCACTTTCGTACTTTGGAAATCCCTGACTAAAAGGGCAGTCTAACGCTGGGGGTAGCACTGGGCACGTCTCTAGACCCAGAGGGTGTGCTGTCATTGAATGTCAAAATTTGATTGGCTGATGATTCTGTCACTAATGTTCGTAACAAATCAGATGTGACTTCTTTCATCAAAAGGGTAGCACAATCTGTAGTGCTGGCCATAGACTTTTTGTAATGTAGGATATTCCAGGTCAACCTCAACTAAACTAATCACAAGCAATGTGTGAACATTACACAAATGTAAATGATAACTAAATAGTCTTTAAAAGCTTTTTTCACACAATTTTGTTTTTTTATAGGGCCAGCAGAGCCCTGCTCACCCTGACGGCCCACCGCTGCTGTCAGAAAACATCTCCAAGATGCTATAAACTGCAGGACTAGTAAGTACAATCTTGAACATACACAACTGTTTCATAAGTTTGGGAAGGTATGGTTTTTTGTGTTTTTGAAAGTCTTTTATGGCAACCACAGTTTAATATATGAAATGAATACAGTTCACTACAATTTAAAATAATAGTTTTCTATTTGAATATATTTAGAGAAGTCATTTATTCCTGTGATGGTAAAGCTGTATTTTCAGCATCATTACTCTGTCTTCAGTGTCACATGATCTTCAGAAATCATTCTTATATTCTGATTTGCTTCTGAAGAAACATTTCTGACTATTTTTTCAGGATTCTTTGATGAATAAAGTTTTAAAACAGTACAGTGTTTGAAACAGAAATGTCTGTTTTAACTTTTGATAATTGATAAGACAGTGATAATAATTAAAAATGTTCATTGAGCAGCAAATCAGAATGATTTCTGAAGGATCATGTGACACTGTAGACTGGAGTAATAAAAATTAGCTTAGATCACTGAAATAAATTACATTTCACAATATATTCATGTAGAAAACTGTTGTTAAATTGTAATATTTCACAATATTACAGTTTTTTTACTTGCTTTTGATCAAATAAAGGCAGCCTTGGTGAGCAGAAGAGATTTTTCTCAAAGAAGTAAAAAAAAATCGTACTGACCCCAAACTTTTAACGGTAGTATAAATTATAAATTACAAATATGCTGTTCCACCCACTGAAATGTGTATTCCATTCTAACGAGATGCCTGTTCCACAAATATTACATTTACAGGGATCACGTGAAACACTTCATCAATAAACTGATTTTTGAGAGCATTAGTGGCAGTGTGTCGATTTTTGTTTATTGATTGGTGAATTGGAAGTGGATGTGCGTTTATTAAACCTACTTGTGATTAAATCAGATATATATATAGCAAAATAAGCTCAGATTGAGGCAGCAGCATCTATGGTGCATTGCCTGTAGTGAGGTCACTAAATTCTAACACCAATAATTTATCAAAGTCCACTAAAGGAAGTAAAACCTATTGGTATTTTACTTTGAAAATAGCCTTCCAAATAATATTTGGGGCTCGGACACACTTTTTTGTTGTTGTTTAAATTAAATTAAAATACATAGTTTAGTATTCACACAACACATCTAATAACCATGCACTCCAGTTATATGTGATTAAATAAATAATATTTTGTCTGAAATAATATGAACAGCAGCAGCTATTCTAAACTTTCTCCTTTTTATTTCCTGTCTCTATCTCAGGATGGCCATCCCAAGGTTTCTAGAGATTACAGCAGCTCCAGACTGAATCCAAACTCACTTTTGAAGACTTCAGATGAGACCAACGCTCACAAAGACTACAGACGACAACTGTACATGAACACACAAAACATTGGACACACAAAACAAATATTATCCTTATTTTGCCTATAAGGGTAAATTTGATGATTTTCAAACTGCTTTATTGTAACCTCTTATATCTGTAAATGAACAATATTTACTCTCTGAGTTATGTGGACCTACATGTCCCCTTTTATTTGTAAGCATCACTTTAAAAATGTTGAAAGATAATGTTAATGTTAACTGAATACTAAACTAGAGACTTGTTTAGTAAGATTTTATCAGAAAATATTTGTGAACTTTTATCATGCAATTTAAAACATTTTAATTGCTTAATTAGTATTGTTTGCCTGGTTTTATTTTGTGTTTATGTAACTCTTTTTAAAAAGTTCTTGGCATAAAGTTTGCATGCGATGCTGACAGCACTGAACACATGACTTTTTATTATGAACTAGATGGTCTTCTCAGTGAGTCTCAGTCATCTCTGGCTTTTTAAACTGTAACCTTGAAATATGCATTTCCCGTAAACCTACTTTGAAATAAGTATTGTCAAAAGGTGCTATACTCATACAACATTTAACCATGCAAGTACTGTAGTAATGGTTATTTTTGTTTTTACTATGGGTTTACTGCAAAAGCTGTAGTAAAATCATGGTGATTGTAGTAAAACTATGGTTGATTTTGTTTTTTTCTATGGTTTTACTGCAAAAGCTGTAGTAAAATAATGGTTAATGTTCAAAAGACTACAAATAATCCCGAATTATCCACTTTTGATCAAAGCATCTGGTAAATGTTATTGTATTTGTACATGTATTATGAAATAAATGAAAATATTAATAAAGTTGCGTCTGTTCTTGAGAGTGGTGTGTATTGTTTTATTATAAACCAGCGGCGGTAGCCGCGGGTGGTCCGTAAAGATGAGCAAAACGCCGGTGAACCGCGTCCACGCAGAGCAGCCGGGATGTATCGTACCAGCATCGGCCGGAGAGCATATCCGATCAGAGGCCGACGTCGCCGAGACATCTTGCCTATTAGCAAACGCTCCCTGAGCGATATCGTCCCGATGGAATTTTGTAGGTCGGCACGACATCGGCACAACGTATGTGTGCTGTCTGGGTATTGTTCAGCAGAACATAGCCTACTGCTAAAAAATTTTTCTTTTTTTTTAGGTTTAATCACACAAAATTTCTTCCATGTTTTATTTTTAATAGTAAATCCCCTTTGTTTACCAAAAAGTTAAGTTTGCTTTATTTTCAATAATTTAAATATAAATTAAATTAATGTTTTGTGTTTAATGTTTAATGTGCATTTTAGAAAATGCTCTATTTAAAACCCCAACGGAATGGCACTTAAATGCACTTAATTCATCTGTCAACTTTATTGTCATTTGTTCACAGTACAATATATAATTATAGCTGATATCCTGCACAGCCCAGAGTTTAAACTGATAAGTGTGTGCTGTCATATTATTGCAAATCACTATTGAATTCCCACCAAACTATTTTTTCAAGCAGTATTTGCACTGTAAACCTTTTTTATTAATATAAAGTGTGGGTGAACTTAAACTGTATGTCTATGCTGTGGTTCCTGTAGGCTTTGCGTGCGTGCAGGGGTCTGGGGGCCTCTATGTCCATTTTGCTTGGGGCCCCCAAATTCCTTCAAACGGCCCTGATCCCCAATACAATAAAACTGCACATTTTAGAGTGGCATTTTATTGTGGCCAGCCTAAAGCACACCTGTGCAGTAATCATGCTGTCTAATCAGTATCTTGATATGCCACACCTGTGAGGTGGATAGATTATCTCGACAAAGGAGAATTGCTCACTAACACAGATTTAGACAGATTTGTGAACAATATTTGAGAAAAATAGGCCTTTTGTGTACATAGAAAAAGTCTTAGATCTTTGAGTTCAGCTCATGAAAAATGGGGGTAAAAACAAGTGTTGTGTTTATAATTTAGTTTGGTGAAGATAGAAAGATGGTGTTGTATACTAGAAATTAATTAGAAATTACATATTTTATATAATTTAAAATGACATTTTAGAAATGTTATATCTATTAATTTTCAACATGTTTGTTGTAAATGTCAAAAACGTGTTTTATGGTCAAAAATTAGCTAATTTTTTACCTAAAAATACCTTGTTCATTTTAGGCAAATCAGTACAGTAATCTATTTTAATCCAAATGGTTATAAATATATATTACATTTACGGATATATACGTGTTTTCAGATCTCAGATACAGTCCGGTCTGCCAAGTTTTGAATTTCATCTTAATGTTTCACTTGCATTTAAACCTTTTACCATCCACTAATCTGAATACATAGTTCATACTGAAGAAAAAAAAAATACTGTAACACGAAGTATCTTTAAAATGTTGCTGTTGACTAGTACGCGCGAAAACCGGACGTGATGTGGCGGATGTTACGTCGATCAATTTTCCCGCGTTTTGGATAGTAGTAGAGGAACTGGAGAGTTGTTGACACAAACAAGCGATCTCGAGCTCCGACATCCAGTCACTAACCAAAACAACAACAACAACAACACAGACCCGCAGCTCGTGATCGCTCACTGTGCTGTGAGTGAACGCGCTCCTCATCACGAGACCATCGACATGCCGCCGAAGAAGCGCAGCAGCGGGACCCCGCCGAAGAAAGAGTTGAAGGGAAACACGAAGAGCGGATCCCCGGACAGCAGCGAGAACGCAGTGCTGAGCCCCGAACGGTGAGGTTACACCACGAGACAGTCCCTAAAAAATACCTCAATGACACAATAGACTGACTCTAATGAATGATCAGTATAGACAGTCTTTAGTTACTGATAATGTTGGGAGAGGAAGTCGTCTTAAGAAAAGATGTAAACAATAAATAAATACCCTATTTTTATTTCTAGTAACTTACGTTAAGTAACAGTTACAAAAGACAGTTTCTAAACATATTAATGCTGCGATTTCTTTGATAACATTGTTTTTAATAGTTTAGTTATTTTTATATTATGATAATTAGGACGCACCCAATATTTAGCTGACGTATTATGGTAAAGTAGCAGTTATCAGCTTATTTTTGGCCATTGAGGGATGCACAATTTCATTATTATATTTTTTAAAAGAAATGTCAAGTAAATATTGTGTAAAAAAATTTTTTAATTCAGCAGTTATATTCATTTACTGTATATATTTATTGGGTCAAATACCACTTACTCTATTTCGGGGTCCAGGTCATTAGAATTTACAAAAGTGATATAGAAATTATAATGAATGCAAGTAAAGTGTCTACTTTAATGTTTAAAACCACTTATGGAAAAATGTCAATATATGGGTGAAATAATGTTCCATTGTCTTTCAGCCTAATAGACATGTTTATGTAAATATGAAACAACATACTTCTTCTGACCTGTACTCATTTAAATATATATAAAAGGAAAAGTGATCATATGGCTCATGTAGTGCCTAAACAGCTGTCAAGTGTTTTGTATAAGCAGTGTTGCATGACCAGCAGCGCCAGTATGGCGATCTCCCATAATTACTGTCAGTCACCTCACAATGTGTTTACTCATGTCTGTCAACTCTGTTGTTTTACCAGACACAAGGACAAGGATTCTGAGTTTGTGTCTCTGAGCGAGGAGCTTCAGGCCACCAATCCCATCTGTGATCATGCGTGGAGAATTTGGGAGAGGGAGATCAGGTCAATGGACAAGGCAAATGTACGCCATCCTCTCATATCTGCACAACCATTCTAATGTAGTTCCATTATGATTGTCTTCTAACACAAAGTGTGTGTCCTCCATGCTAGATGCCATATTCAAACAGACATCAGTGGGGAGCTTGTCTGTTCATTGCAGGCATGGAGCTTGAAGGCATCAGCCTCACCTTCACACAGTTCCTTAAAGTAGTTGGACTAAGGTATGTTTGGCAAATGATTGAATATCATGGAGAACTCCTGGTTTTCTCGCTTAGGATGATGGAAGTTGTCGGAGTGTGATTATGCTTTTAAAGTGTTAATAATGCATGTGCTACACTTGAATTAAGTCGCCCTTCCTGTGCAGTGTAAAGCAGTTCATCAGTCTCGTTAGGAAGATGGATGTAAACGTGGACACAATAAGCCCTAAAGTGAACACTGCTTTGAAACGACTGGAGAACAAGTACGATGTGACACTGGCTCTCTACCAAAGATTTGTGAAGTAAGTGCTCTTGTTCAGTTTTGTTTTAAAGGTCCCGTTCTTTGTGATCCCATGTTTTAAACTTTAGTTAGTGTTTAATGTTGTTGTTAGAGTATAAATAATATCTAAAATTCTAAAGCTCAAAGTTCAATGTCAAGCGAGATATTTTATTTAACAATTCACCTACAAAAAACGACCCGTTTGGACTACATCCCTCTAGTTCTTGCAGTAATGACATCACTAAAACCGTTTTTTGACTAACCTCCGCCCACATGAATACACAAACAGGGGGGGGGTGTGGTCTTGTTGTGCTTTGTTTAACTCGGTTCCTGAAAATTATAATCCACATGTAAAACTATGTGCAGCACATTTTGCTCATCTCAGGATAGATTCCTCATTCTCAATCAGTTTAATGTCGGATTCACACAATAGATTATTCTTGAAAGATGGAGCAGTTCCCTCTTTATCTGGAGAAGGCGTTGTTTATGGACCACAACCAGTAAGTATATTTAATTATTTAAGTTGGTGTGTTTAACAGTTTCTGTAACTTATTACACAAAAGGCAATGCTGTTTAGCTTTGTGAACTAGATCAAAAACATCAAATGCGATTTTCATGCACATCTTGTGAGTAAAAACGCTCCTGTGATTATAAGTACATCTCCAGCACGTGCGTTCAGATCAGGATTGGCAGTTTTTCAAAACAAATCCTGCCCACTTGCTTCTCAAAACTAGCCCAATCGCGCTTCCAGGAGGGATGCGTGCGTTAAGCTGCTGTCGAATCACAACACAGGAACCGCTGGCACAATCAGAACTCGTCACGTATTTCTGAAGGAGGGGCTTCATAGAACAAGGAAGTCTTCAGCCCTTTTTTATGACAGTGAAAACAGCGGTACACAGGTGAAATGTGTGAAAAATACTTTGTTTTTTTACACGCGAAACATGAACACGTTATATTGCACACTGTAAACACAATCAAAGCTGCGAAAAACGGGACCTTTAAATTTATAGTAATGATATATAATGAACATATGATTAATTTAGCAATGTTTAGATATTGTTGATTTTTATCCACAATCAAGATCTACTGTCTGTTAAAAAAACCTGTAATATTGTGAAATGTTATTACAGTTTAAAACAATTTTTTTTTTTTTTTTTATATATACTTTAAAATGTAGTAGATTTCAGTGTCACATGATGATAATGTTCTGTTTATGTTAAGCATGCATTGCAGTTTTGTTGTCTGCCACTTTAAATGCTTGAGCTTTTTAAACCAGGATTGATTGTCAATTTAAAAAAAAATTTTTTTTATTGTTCATCAGCTTGAAAAACAATATTCCGACAATATTGTTCCTCTGTGTCGTTATTGTTAAAGCTGTGGTGTGGACTTTTCATTTAGAATTTTTTTTTTTTTCATTTAGAAGTCTTTATCGTTATAGTTCTCATCGTTGGTGTAAACGGGTCTTTAGCATCTGAGAACCAGATCTAAGAGGGAAACAGAAAATATTCCTGAATGTATACAGAATGCAAGGATATATAAGGTTACAAGCTCATTCATTACAGTGAAGGACTGAACAGTTGCTAATATGGTGATGCTTGGGCATGCATCAGGGTGTGCTCGCCCTTCCCTCAGGATGACACTTTATTTAGATAATGCATGCATTGCATCATATTTGAAGAATCCGTGACTCATCTCACGTCACTCTTTGGGTGATGAAACCTGTTATGTATTACTGCATTTAAACGGATTTCTGTTTTGCCTTCAATAATTGGTTAAGCTTTTTTGTTGCGTGATCTGCACTATAATAGGCTCATTACTTTCTTTGTGCATTTGAATGAAAAAATAAACATGAAACATTCTCTGTGAAATTTGTAAACCTGAAGGTGGCAGCAGCCATATCATTATAAGACAGACCTGCTCTGTGGGTTATTTACCTTTGATTTCGAGCCAGCTGGCCCCAGTTCAGTCTGTTCTTCTGCAGTTACTGAAAAACAGTGCCTCATAGGTGGTGAACAGAAAATCTAGATATGTTGTTGGATGTAAGACTGTGGTCAAGCTGCTTGGTAGTGCTTTGTTTTTGAGTTTCGAGTGCCTTGTGCGAACAGGCTCTGTGGTTATTTATGGCAGCCTCCTTACTGCATCGAAAAAAACATTTATGTCTATAGCAGTCGATTAACTCTTGTTGGACTATATGTGGGTTTCAGTGAATTTATTATGTTGGTTTTTGATCGTGATCTTAACATGGAGTACAAGCTGTAACGGTGGTGACCCGATAATAATTTGAGAAACTCAAATTATTGATTTTCTCTTTAGGTTAAACTTAAATTCGGGCGCCAGACAGGAGTAACCCTGTCAAATGTTTAAGAAAACAAATATCCCAGATAGCATAAATACCACCAGTTACATATATAAACTCACATTCAAAGAAATAAATCACAAACGTCATAGGATTCCATTTAGACAGCTGTATTTCTCACAAGAACAGAAAAAACACCACTTTCAATTATCAGTCACAAGAGCAGAAAAAAAAACACCATTTTCAATTATCAGTGACAAGAACAGAAAAATAAAATAAAATAAACCTTTAAATTATGAGTCGAGGTTCAGTAAAGAAAATACAAATAAAATAAAAATAAAAACATATATATATATATTTATATTTTACTCACTGCACTGAGGCTTTCCGGTTCTCATCTCCACAGCGCACTAACAACAACACTCCACGTTTCTTCCGACACCTACTCCTCTCCTCCTTCAGTTTAAATTCCTCCTTTTATTAGATTACCTCATTTCCTCTTTCCTCATTTGGTAAACGAAAATGGGTGGAGACAACATTAATAATTAAAATTTTTTATCTTGGAGTTTTTAGCTCCGCCACAAAGCAAATGATGTATCAAAATAAAAATGGCCAATCTCTCTCTCTCTCTCTCTCTATATATATATATATATATATATATATATATACACATGTATACACATGTATACATACATATACATACATATACATATACATATATACAGTCTTGTTCAAAATAATAGCAGTACAATGTGACTAACCAGAATAATCAAGGTTTTTCGTATATTTTTTTATTGCTACGTGGCAAACAAGTTACCAGTAGGTTCAGTAGATTCTCAGAAAACAAATGAGACCCAGCATTCATGATATGCACGCTCTTAAGGCTGTGGAATTGGGCAATTAGTTGAATTAGTTGAAAGGGGTGTGTTCAAAAAAATAGCAGTGTGGCATTCAATCACTGAGGTCATCAATTTTGTGGAGAAACAGGTGTGAATCAGGTGGCCCCTATTTAAGGATGAAGCCAACACTTGTTGAACATGCATTTGAAAGCTGAGGAAAATGGGTCGTTCAAGACATTGTTCAGAAGAACAGCGTACTTTGATTAAAAAGTTGATTAGAGATGGGAAAACCTATAAAGAGGTGCAAAAAATGATAGGCTGTTCAGCTAAAATGATCTCCAATGCCTTAAAATGGAGAGCAAAACCAGAGAGACGTGGAAGAAAACGGAAGACAACCATCAAAATGGATAGAAGAATAACCAGAATGGCAAAGGCTCAGCCAATGATCACCTCCAGGATGATCAAAGACAGTCTGGAGTTACCTGTAAGTACTGTGACAGTTAGAAGACGTCTGTGTGAAGCTAATCTATTTTCAAGAATCCCCCGCAAAGTCCCTCTGTTAAAAAAAAGGCATGTGCAGAAGAGGTTACAATTTGCCAAAGAACACATCAACTGGCCTAAAGAGAAATGGAGGAACATTTTGTGGACTGATGAGAGTAAAATTGTTCTTTTTGGGTCCAAGGGCCACAGGCAGTTTGTGAGACGACCCCCAAACTCTGAATTCAAGCCACAGTACACAGTGAAGACAGTGAAGCATGGAGGTGCAAGCATCATGATATGGGCATGTTTCTCCTACTATGGTGTTGGGCCTATTTATCGCATACCAGGGATCATGGATCAGTTTGCATATGTTAAAATACTTGAAGAGGTCATGTTGCCCTATGCTGAAGAGGACATGCCCTTGAAATGGTTGTTTCAACAAGACAATGACCCAAAACACACTAGTAAACGGGCAAAGTCTTGGTTCCAAACCAACAAAATTAATGTTATGGAGTGGCCAGCCCAATCTCCAGACCTTAATCCAATTGAGAACTTGTGGGGTGATATCAAAAATGCTGTTTCTGAAGCAAAACCAAGAAATGTGAATGAATTGTGGAATGTTGTTAAAGAATCATGGAGTGGAATAACAGCTGAGAGGTGCCACAAGTTGGTTGACTCCATGCCACACAGATGTCAAGCAGTTTTAAAAAACTGTGGTCATACAACTAAATATTAGTTTAGTGATTCACAGGATTGCTAAATCCCAGAAAAAAAAATGTTTGTACAAAATAGTTTTGAGTTTGTACAGTCAAAGGTAGACACTGCTATTTTTTTGAACACACCCCTTTCAACTAATTGCCCAATTGCACAGCCTTAAGAGCGTGCATATCATGAATGCTGGGTCTTGTTTGTTTTCTGAGAATCTACTGAACCTACTGGTAACTTGTTTGCCACGTAGCAATAAAAAATATACTAAAAACCTTGATTATTCTGGTTAGTCACATTGTACTGCTATTATTTTGAACAAGACTGTATATATATATATATATATATATATATATATATATATATATATTTTTTTTTTTTTTTTTAAATGCTTTTATTATATATTCTTCCTTTTGTCCACTTTACTTTCTTCCATTTCAAAGATTATCTTAATAAATGTTAAAGGTATGTTAAAAAATCAAAAAAAAAAAAAAAAAAACGATTTACAAGTAATAATATTTGTAAATATTTTTATTTTTAGCTAATAAAAGCGTTGTTGTTATTAATATTAATATCAATATCTCTTCTATTGCATGCAATGTGTAAGTATGCTGAGACTAACAAAGTCCATCTTTAATTTTCCTCAAGGACTTGTGAAAAAATCTCTGCAGAGCCTGACAAAGCAAAGTAAGTAGAAATTCTGTTTCGGCCTGCTGTTCGCCCACCTGTAGTTACCTAAAGAAGATTCTAGAGTTGTTCCATGAAACACCAGTGATCTTACTGTCCCATGTTTGTTTCCTTCAAGGAGAACAGAGCTTTGGGAAAGCAGTTGGACCATGTTCCTCTTGGCCAAGGGTGAGTCATTAAGGAAAAATGGACACATTTGTCACATTCTATTGTTTGTCCATGCAAACAACAAAGACGCTTTTACAGTTTCTGCTTTTGTGAGTGGAGTTTCCCCCAGCCTTTCTCTGGATTATATGATGGTGTATCCTCATGAGCAGCACATTGTCACTTGTTTTTGTGTCCTGTACAGGAACATTTCTGCAGATGGAGGATGACCTCGTGATAGCCTTCCAACTGCTGCTGTGTGTTCTGGAATTCTTCACCAAGCGTTTCACTCCTTCTCTGCTTCAGTCACCCTACAGTGAGTTTTCCTTACCTTCCTCTGCTCGAGGGACAGCAGGGGCAAATGTTTTAAATGCCATTTGAGATAATAAGTGAAAATATTGTCAGTGCCTCACTAAGAAACCCTTTTCCCAAAACTTTGGGCATATACAAATAATTATTGTTATCAGTGTTTTCCTGCTGATATTTGCAGAATTTAATACAATAACAATCTATTTAGTGTAATTTTGGGCTATAAAAATATGGTCAGTGAAATGTGTGACTTCCATTTGTGACGCTTTCTTAAAAACAGCCTTATTTACTTGGAATGACAAAAATAAATGTTTTCTCCCATTTTCATGTCAGAGTCGGCAGTTAGTTCATCCACCTTGAGTCCTCCGACCAGGACATCCCGACGTAATCAAGGCAAAGCCAAACCCCGTCCTCCAGAGATGGATGTGCAGTTGCTGGAAACACTGTGCAAGGAGAGCGACTGCAGTTTGGATGAGGTTGACACTCATTCAGACACAATCCCATCAGCCATTGCAAGCTTTCAAATACAGCTTGTGTCCGTAAAATCTGCATTTACGTGACCAATGCGTGTATAGTAGCTCATTGCATGCATGGAGCTTTTTCTTTTTTCTAACTAGAGGCCACATTATTTTATTTTCCAGGTGAAAAATGTGTACCAGACCACTTTCCGTGCGTTCCTGGACTCTGTGGGTCTTTCAGGAGTCCAAGGGCTTCCTCCCGTGAGTAATAAACGATGAAAGCTGCTTCTGCTTTTTTCAGCTATAGGGTTTTTAGATAACTAATCAAATCCCCATGGGGTACTTCCCACCTTGGACTATGAATTTGAACTTGCCTGTATAATATTTTATGGCCTGTTACATGTTGGACTATGTACACAGTTTTATAGACTCTCTGTTTGCACGGTGATAATTAGGAATGCTATTGCAGGTTCAGCTCTGATTATTAACAATAAAGTAACAGCTATGAGAAAGACATACAATACAATATCCTTCCAAAGCCAAATTAAAGTAATCCTTGTGGCATCCATCTGTTTTCCTTTTATTATAGCTAGAAACACTTTCCAAGCAATATGAGGAGCTGTACCACAAAAACAAGGACTTAGATGCCAGGTTGTTCTTGGTTGATGATGAGACTCTTTCCCCCAACAAAATAGAAGTGTGAGTGTGTTCAAATTAAAATAATGTTTTCATACGTTTCTGTTGCTACATATGTTTTTGAAATAAATATCCATATTCCTTGTAGATCAAAGGTGGAAATGACTCCAAGAAAGATTCTGTATGGAGATGATGTTGCAATTCCAGTCCCACAGACCCCAATCAGGTTCGACTTTGCTGCTTCAATACCCAGAACATGAAAGAACGAGACAATTCTCCTACATTTATTTATATATTAAAATTAATACAAAGCACCAAACCAGCATATCAGAATGATTTCTGAAGGATCCTTAATCTTTGAAAACAGCTTGGGAATTTGCTCACTAGTCAGGGTCAGAGTCGTTTGTGTGAATGGTATTATGTGCACACAACAGTTTTGTAATGCTCTAAGCTCATGCCACATGACGGGATTCCCTCTGAGATCCGGTTTCGATGTTTTCATGTGGCCTCCAAAGCTTATCCTGGGTACTCTGTACAGTAATAGTACTCTGACAGATGAAGGACGTATATGAGGAAAAGTACCTCTTCTGAGTTTGAGGTCTTGCTGTAAATAAGGTTGTCTTGAAATTATTTGACCATAATGGAAACTTATGGTCAATTTTAAGTCCTGCCAACACCTTTTTTCCTTTTCACTCATGTTCCCTGTTTTGTTTCTCTAGGGCTGCAATGAACTCCATACAGCAGCTCAGGGTCGATCTCACCTCAGCCAGTGACCAGCCCTCAAGCAATCTCCTGGTCTATTATAAGGTATTTACTTAAAACATATATTTTGTTTCCTTGATAGAAAGGCCAGATCCATATTATACAGAAACAAAGTGATATTTAATGTGTATTATTTGTAATGTGTTGGTCAGAACTGCACTGTTGACCCGACTGAAGAGATCAGAAAGCGGGTTGAAGAATTGGGTCAGGTCTTTATCAAGAGGTTTGCTCAGGCTGTGGGCCAGCACTGTGAGGGGCTTGGAAGAAAGGTATTTTTTTTTTTAGTTCTCCGGCAAAAAAAAAAAAAGTAATCCTACATTTAAAAAATGCTTGTTGATATCACATTCATGAGTTCGCCTACCAATGTATGAGAGGTACGCAGCTTTCACTCTCACCAAACGAACATTACTAACCAATCAGAAGTTTTTTTTCTCTTAAAAAGACGAGACGCGCCTTAGCTGATGAATGGAAAAGAAGCCTGGGTCTCAAACACAACACATTGAAAAAGCTGCGAGGCGCAATGGTCAAAGATTTCCATCTAATGTCATATTTACATAGAAAAGCTATTAAAAAAGCAACAGAGCTTTGTAAACAGCTCAGAGTAATCACATCATCTCCATAAGAAATATATGATTGCCAGAATTAATTTACCAGGATTTTTGGAAAAGTCCTGTTCACATATGATCTCTTGCTAGTAATTTACCAGTAAAGACTGTATGTGTGAAAGGAGCTTAATTATTCCTCTGTATTTTCAGTGAGTTTGGGTTGCTTGATTAACATTCATCTGGGAAAACTCAAAACGTTCAAACATATGCCAACTCAGGAGAATACATCAACACATTTCTAAATATGCAATTTATTGTACATAGTTTTTTAACTAATTTAACTAATCTAGTGCTTAACTAATGATTATTTTGCAAATCAAGTGAGTAATCTAATATTTTTTAGTAATATAGAACTAAGGGTGTACTCACACTGCCAGTTTGAACCGTGCCCGGGTGCGTTTGACCACCAAAGCCAGTTCGTTTGACTAGTGTGAGTGCTCCGAATCGTGCCCGGGCGCGGCTCGATTGGCCGGCCCTGGCCCGCTTGGAAGAGGTGGGCCAGGGCACGGTTCAGTTGGACTCGGGCGCGGTTCGCATGCAGTGTGAGCTGTGAGAGGGCTGTGGACAAAACGACACAAAATTATCCACAAAGAAAACAGAGCGATGTACTCCATTGCGTTCAGAGAGCGCCGCTCTTCCTGTTTATCCCGAAACCATCGCACCATAATGACGTAAGCGTGCTCCGGCACGAATGCTGAAACGCTATATGTGAGTGCAGGCTAAGTTGAAAAACAGCCTTTAATATAACTATTTTAGGGATGCATGATAAATATCTGCACAATATTCTTTTTATTACGTGACACTGAAGACTAGAGAGTAATGATGCTGAAAATTCTGCTTGAACATCACAGGAAGAAATAATTGTAAAGTATATTAAAATAGAATACTATCATTTTAAATTGTCAAATTAAATTGATATTATAAAAAAAGAAAAGAAATGCAGCCTTGGTGAGACATTTTTTCAAAAACGTTATCTTATTAACATCTTATTAAAATGTTTTTTTTTTATCACCCCCAAACTTTTTAACCATAATGTAGCTTTTGTACAACAAAGGGACAAACTTTTTTTGTGTGTTTTCAGCGGTTTAATCTTGGTGCCCAGCTCTACTACAAAGTCATGGAGTCCATGCTTAAATTGGTAAGACTTATTGAAACTTCCAATCATATTATTAGTTGTACTTTTATTTTTCTGGTGGTCACATTTGTGGTGTTTTTAGGAGGAGAAGAGATTATCTGTCCAAAACTTCAGGTAAGAACAATATGAGCAGCATCTTATGCTCATATTTCATCTATCAGTTGATCATAAGAAATCTGTAATTTCGATCTGAAATATACACGGACAGTTAATCATGTTACTTCCTTTTTTTTTAGTAAACTTCTCAACAATGCAGCATTTCATACCTCATTGCTTGCATGCGCCCTGGAAGTTGTTATGGCAACCTATGTTGGTAAGTAATTTTAAGTGTTTTTTTAAACACTCATAGTTTGACCCAAAGTCTTTTTTTAGCTTCAGTTTATAGATCTGTATTTAAGAGAACAATCTCGTGTAAATTAGCCACATATGTTGCTTCCTTTTCCAGGGAACTCCTTAAAGAGTGGAGGTTTTGGCCGCAGCTCAGGAGCCAGTGATTCCGTCGAAACTGATCTGTGCTTCCCCTGGATCTTAAACGTCTTCCAGCTGCCTGCTTTCCACTTCTACAAGGTGATCGAGAGCTTCATTAAAGCTGAGCCCACCCTGAAACATGATATGATGAAGCACCTGGAGCAGTGCGAACATGTCATCATGGAGAGTCTCGCATGGAAAGCCGTGAGTAACTTTCTGCCACCATTTATGTGGATTGTTTCCTTCATTCAGTCACTGATACGTGTTTAGCTACTCTCCTTAGTAGCCCTTTAAATGTCGTTTCAAACTTTTCATGGTCCATAACATCAGTTTCTAGTTTAGGATCTGTGATGTTGCTGAGCAAACACCTCATTGACTAGCACTTCCTCTACTGCCGGTCGGCTCTTTGTGAACCAGGCTGCTGGAAAAATAGTAAATGAGGGGGTTTAGACAGCAGTTGGCGCTGGCCAGTGAGAGCACGACAGGATGGAGCACTTTTGTGACTTGAGCCAGACCGCAGCTGTGCACGAGGCCCACCTGTGTGAGAGTGTAACCTAGTAGATTGAGGTGATAAGGGGTAAAGGAGACAAAAAAGACCACCAGGACCCAGTAGATGACGGTGAGTGTGCGTCGGTGCCAGATCTTCCTGCGGTGTGGCAGTCTACAGAGCACACGGAGTATGCTGCAGTAGCTGAATAGCAGGAGCAGTGCGGGCAACAGATAGGCCATTTGCACCAAGCCGAGAGCTGCTAGGATTATAGTACGGTGGCGTTTGGAAGAAGGATCCAAGAGGCACGACTTGTTCCATCGGGATGCTGCCGAATACAGAAAAGGCAGAGTGAGGCTGAGGGCCAGGACCAGGCACCAGATCCCAACGCTTAGCATACGAGCGGTACGAACCTTCCTCAGGTGCTGATGTAGAGGGTGAACCACGGCAAAGTAGCGGTCTACTCCAATACACACCAGGAAGAAGATTCCTCCATATAGGCTGATATACTTTAACGTGAAGGTCAGCTGACAGAAAGCACCTCCTGGAGACCAGTCGTTGGTGTGGTTCGAGGTAGTAGCGGCTTTGTTGTGATAATAATAGATTCGCAGGGGGAGAGAGATCATGAAGAAGATATCTGCTACGGCCAGGTTGGCCATGTAGACAGCCGTGCTTGTGAACATTTGAGGCATCCTGCAGAAACGCCGCAGTGCTGTGGCATTGCCGACGACGCCGAATATGAAGATCATGCTGTAGGAGATCTTGTAGTAGGTGAAGCGGTAGCTGATGTCCACCGTGCAGTTGGCTGGGATAGATATGTACGTAGTGTTATGGAGATCCATGATCACTTTCAGCTTGGCCGGCCTTTGTTTGCAGCAATCAAAACCTGCTTCTTGCAGTCCAGAACCAAATGAGGAACCTGTCTTTGGCGAGAGGGAAAATGACTGTATGGTTATACTGATAGTAACCATTTTAATTATGATATAATAAAAGGTTTCCGACACCGAAGTGGAGTTGAGTGTCACCTATTCATATAGTCATCTCGAAATGTAGAAGGAAATTTACAAAGTTACAACTTCCTCTTCATGTAAAGTGAACCACCTGTTCTCCACCAGGTTATAATCAGAAAGGGCGGCAATGTCTGTTTGACCTGTCTTTATGAAATGGAAAGGTAAAGTGATTGAATTATGACGGAGGAGGTCTTCATTTTGAAACCAGCTGTTACTGCCAGTAAAGGACCCTAGAAGTTTCATTCATGTTAAACTGCCTGTCGTTTGTCCTCATTGTAAATACACACATTTAAACTTTTCTTATGAATGTTAAATGGATTGAATAATATTAATTAATTTTTTCTGCTACATTAAAGAATACTTTAAGAAATATTTGGTTTAAGCTTAGTATAGAAACATGGAAAGACTTATTTAGTGTCATTTTTTCTAATTTATCTATAAAAAGATTTTATGGTGCTCAAATATACTGTTTGTTATATGCAATGGATTAATATTAATTCAATTCAAGTTTATTTGTATAGCACTTTTCAAGACGCAAATCATTGCAAAGCAGCTTTACAGAAAATGAAAGTTTCTACATGTGTATATATAGTATAATGAAATATATATATATATATATATATATATATATATATATATATATATATATATATATATACACTACCATAATGTGGTGGATTCAGGTAGAAAAGGTTTTTAATTATCAAATTGAGCATGTAAATTATAAATGAACTTTAACAAACTCATAGAGCAATCTAGTCTTAATGGAAATTTGTAGAGAACATTTAAATCATAGATAGCATAGATAGAGTAAACTCACCAGTTTGCTTTATCTCCTCCATTTCTCTTGGTTAGTTGAACATGCTCGGTTCACAGTCATGCTTGAGTGAAGGTGCCTTTAACAGATATTAAGCCTTTATATACTGTCACACTAAATCAATAAACTTTTGTGTGTGTGTGTGTATGCATGTGCCATATAACTGTTCAAATCTGGATGGGGCTGTGTGGATTTATTATTAATATAGTAGTTCAGCTCTGGATACAGATGCAGTCTACTTTAAATAGTAATTTAAAAAAAACATACAGCTGGAAACCTTTAGTTAATCATACTGCTTAAATTTTAAAAAGATAATAAATTTCTTCAAATTTACAAGTCAAATTTACAAGTCAAATGCAGATATTTAGGCTTTATTTACTGCAGATTTTAATTCACTCAGTAAGCATATTTTACTTCTATTACCTTTTTTATTTTTTATAAACTGAAATCACACGGTTTCCTACAAAGTGTGAAACCAAAAAGGTGTTTCAAAAAATCCCACCAACACCTTTATCTTGTACAAGCAGTTTTGGTTTTCCGTGGCACCTTGTTTATTGCTGTTGCAAAGGAGATGTTATCTTAATGGAAAATGTAGATGAGGTTTTGCAGAAATGGTAAAAATGACTCATTTCACTGAAATCATCAGTGAAAGCATTAATAGGAATTTGTTAATCTACAAAACCAATTTAGTAATTTTAAGCTTCATATGCCATCCATTTTCCATAGTGACATTATAGCTATTTAAATTCCAGATTGTTGAAAATTGTCTTTTTCTAAAGGGAGAAAGAAAACTATTATTATTATGTATTTATTTATTTTTAAACCCTTTCTGTAACTTGCTTTCACTTGTCCCTCTCGGTCCAAGGATCTGTTGTGTAAGTCACTGTCTAGCTGGATTTTCCCAGGACTGCGCATGTTTTGATCCATTTAAATGTTAAGCACTACACAGAAAATATTAGTTGGTCTATGCATGTCCAAAGACTCACTAACCGTTTGATTCAGTGATAGATTTTCTCAAGAGGTTTCTCAGAATCACATCAAAGATTCACAAGTTCTATACTGATTAAATGGTCTTTTTATCTTCTCGTTTATAGATGGATTACCCTCAAACATTGTCGATTTTCACACATTGGACCCAAGTGAAAATTACAGATGTGTTGTTGTAGAGTTTAAGAACTTAATGCCTATTAGGGTCACACTGGAAGTGGATATTTGCCAAGTGAATGCACAGAAATCCTGCTGCTAGTGACACGCACAACAAAGATGATATTTTTGTGAATCTACCCATTTCCACTGACTAATCATAGGGTATTTTATTTATAACCAAAAATATAGTTAGTGTAGTCACAGTTTACTGATTTCCTAAGTGCTGACATTTCATTATTAATTTATTTTTGTAACACTGTCCTATTTTTTATATGCATGCAAGGCATATTATTAAGAAATAAAATTACACTTTGATATTTTTATTACCATTTATATCCAGAAAACAGCATTTACAGTAATTGCTCAAAAATGCAGCATGCTTTTGAGCTGAAAATGTCTTGACCAGTCTTGCAGCGGCTTATTCCATTCCATCCAGACTTGTGCGTATGCATGGCAGCAAGATCACATGCGAAGCCTGCTGCCTATCGTTTACATAAAATGCCCTTTAGAGGTATGATTTGAAAGTCTTTCACAGCATGCCTCCTGGGCATATGATTGTGCAAGGAATGCAGTGTTGAGTGATGGAGCAGGGCTTGTTCTCTCCTGTTCAACGCTCCTGAAATGCAGCTTTTTGTTCCTTCAGTGGTATGTTTTAAAAACTGTATTTAAAAAAATATATTTTAAAATAAAATGCGATCATAAAATCAGAAATCATAATGTACATATAAAAATGATAGAAAAGATGAAAAACACTGCTTGAACTATTGCTGGGTTAAACTCTAACAGTATATAAGCGGCACACCCTGCAGACCTGTTCACCTTAATTTCTTACACTGACAAGCCTTGATATAATCAGTAGACCAAAGCCCATATAGTGTCATTGTTCTCCTGAGAGTCACTCCCTTTTCCGCTCACTATTTGTCCTCTGATTAAATGGATATAATGGAATTTGTTTACCTTAATCGTGATTTGGCTTGCAAAACAATACAAACTTGTCTGATTTGCCCAGGAATAAACACGAAACGACACATGGGAATATTTTATCAGATCATTTTTACCCCAAGTGTCATTTGTTACAAGGCACTGGCAGTTTTGTGAATGTTATTATACATAAACTAGAGGTTTATTGCATTAATACATTTAAATGTGAAACAAAATAATGAAATATGTTTAGATGGTAACACTTTACAATAAGTTTAAATTAACATTTCGTTAATTTAATAGCTCATATGAAATAACAATTAATAAAAGCATTGAACAATTTAGCTCATTTGTACATGTACATTTTGTACAAATTAAGAGTTTATTTTGAACGAACATGAATTAACATAGTTATTTCTAAATTAATATTAAGCTGGATTATTAAATGCTGTAAAAAATATTCATTATTAATTAATATGTAAAGTTCTGCTGTTTTTCATGGTGAAGCAAGAAAGTTTAAGGACTAATCAATCTGTTGTTTGCCTTGAAATGTAGCACTTTGTACAAAAATACTTTTTTTTCAGTTCTTGGCCATATACAGTTTTTATACAGTTACAGGATCAATAATCCATTACGAAAAAGGATAGTTGAGTTTGGTCTGTAAACACAAATCCATTCTAGCACCAAGATGATACTCAGACTTTATACTTTTTCAAGTTCACTGCCTGAACTTTGCTCATATTGAAGACTCTTCAATGATGAATTTAACTTTAAGAGATGTGATTTTATTCATCGAATCACTTCTGTTTTTAACACTATTGTTAATTGTGTCGTTTAGCGTGTTTTTGCGGACAGCTAAAGACTTCCGTTTAATAGAGTTCTGAATCGTCTCGGAGGTAAAGTAATAGATCACTGGGTCAAAGCAACAGTTGGTCACGGCGATGCAAAATGCAATTGGATAAATTGTCCGGACCACTGACTCCACAGTGCAGTTTGTAATAACCTGACTTCGAACCAGGGTGTATAAGACCAGATTGACATTGTATGGAATGAAGCAAAAACAAAAGATAAGCAAGTGCACCACAATCATACGCAATATCTTAGCCTTGTTCAGCTGCCCTCCACGGCTGATGCTTTCCGGGTTCCGTAAGGTCTGTAGGACCCTCATAGAGCAGATGAAGTTGATCATCAGTGGAATCAGGAAACCCAACGTTTCCATAAACACCACAACTTTTGATACCATGGACTTCCACTGGGAGTTTGAGTAGTTTTCAAAACAGTACATTTGGTTGTTTGTATATGAAGTGTCCATCACGAAACCTGCGGTTAGGCTTCCCGACAGCAGAACCACCCAGATCACGGAGCAGGCTATTCTAGCATTGCGCTTGGTCCTCAGCGTTCTAGACGCGAAGGGATAAACGATTGCCAGGTAGCGGTCCATGCTGATGCACGTGAGGAAGAGGATACTGCCGTACATGTTGGTGTAGAACAAGGCCACTGAGATTTTGCAGAGAGCGTTACCAAAAGGCCACTCACGTTTAATAAAGTAGAATGTCCTGAAAGGCAAGGTCAAGACGAAGAGGATGTCCGAGACCACAAGGTTCATCATGTATGTTGTGGTCTCATTGCGCATTTTCAGTCTGCAAACAAAAATGTACATGGCCACCATGTTGAAGAGCAGCCCGAGAATAAAGACAATACTGAAAACGGAGCTGTATAACACATATTTAAATTCATCATTGGAACAGCTTGAATTGTTCATCCCTGTCATTGTCATTGATTAGAGTTTGGTTTAAAAGGAGTCAATCAGTGCTTTGAGAAGGTCAGAGAGCCCAAACATGAAATTCTATGAAGAGCCAGTGTGCATACATTTCACAGAGCTGCCTTCTTGCCACTCTTATCATATTGCATAATCTTACTGTCAAAGTGTGAAAGCTTGCACGTAAGCATTTGCAACCACATCAGTTTACCTTCTTTTTCCTCTCAACAAGGCATGGTGGATCCTTTGGGTGTGTTTTAATAAATAACCACCTTGTTACCGGCACAGGAAGTTCGTTTCTAGACGGTTGTTCTTCATATTCACAGTTCCCAAATGCTCACAAGATTCCTGGCCTCAGTCTTGAGTCTTTCATGAAAGGATGATCCATAGCCTGTTGATGTTCTTCACGAAGAAGAGCGATGTGAAATTTCCACCAACCAACCTGGTTTAATTTCCGTTTCTTGTTCCTTGAGTTGGTCCCATCGCTCTGTGATTTGTAGTTGGATCTTCTTTGTCTCATCGAGATCTTAGTCTTTGCCTGTTACTCTGTTGTAGCCATGTGAGGCTTTTAGTATCCAACCTGCTGCTCGGTCTGTGGTTTATGCAGGGTGTTTTTCGTCTCGTGGAGGACTGGAAGGCAGACAAGAGGGTGGGGCTGGAGTTAAAGCACCTCCTTTCCATCTGTTACTCTCTCACGCATGTACAATACATGAGAATCAGTGTCCTGTAGAGTTCACATTGGTTTGATTTGTTTCTTTTAGAATCATCTTTGACCGTTAAGGGCAAGCAGTGTTTCTGTAATATTAAAGAGAAGATTTTCAGTTGTTTGGTTTGTTACATAATTAGATAATTTATAGTAGAGACTTTTTATTTTTTACTGCTGTTATTATAGGTCAGGGGTCTAGATCCAGATCCAAGATTGGTGCCACCTGAACTATGAATCATTGGTCATTATACAATAAAAAAGAAAAAGCTTTGTGTAAAGTACATTTAAAGTATAAAAATGTTTAGTAGTTGTATTAAGTATTTGTGATTCTGTACTGCTAGAATGAGTGGTCTTTGAGACTGATTTGTCTAATTTTATACTTTTATACTAAATCAGTATGAATCCCATTGTGAAAGTTAGCTTTTTGAGAAATGCATATATTAAAGTTATATACCACATACCATATTTATGGTATTGTTCAGATCTTTGCTAGAAAGTGGTTTGTCATTTTTGTTTTGCCTTTTCCTTGTGGTTTCATATAAGGGGTGTGTGCATGTGTTGTACGCAAGACCACATTGGTCATTATTGATTCCTAGGTACATACAAAGAGGGATTGCCAGTCCAAAGTTCACACATTTAAATCGACGTGACATCATACATACAACACAATATGCAACCTCAAATAGCTTGTAAATCAAGGGAGTGTCAAGAGTTCATTATACGTTTTGTCCAACTGGTTATTTGAAGGAAATTATTTGAGTCAAAAGCTTACTAATGCAAAAAAATATTAAACCTTTTTTCGATCCTTATCTGTCCTTCTCTTTTCTTATCTTAAGGGTGAATTGTTAAATCACCAAGGGAGTTTTATTTATATTTTTTTTAAAGATTTTTATCTCTAAAAGTGTTTTAGAGCTTAATATAATTATTATAAATATAAAAAAAATATTTGGGAATAAACTATATAAATGCATTTTTTTTTTTTTTTTTTTACATAGTGTTCAAATGAAATGGGCCTCATTCAGTGTAAGATGCATTGTTTCCTCTAAGCAGTTCACCTTTTATAGGCCAATTATACACCACAGAGACAAAAACCAACAAACAAGTTGGCTCAAGTTGGCTGTTGGATTTAGAGTTTTATATAAAAAGGTGGAAACAAACTCTAACCAACACCAACAAGGTTAACACACTGATCCAACAGACTAGTTTTGCTGCTGTTTGTCTGTGCAGTGTGAATTGGCCTTATGAGTCATTCTCGGTTTCGGATCCATAATGTATGTGAACATCTTGTTCTTCTGTGCAGAACTCTCCTCTCTATGATCTCCTCAAGCAGTCTCGTGAGGAAGGACCTGGTGAACAGGCAGAGCCCCCCTCGACACTAAACCAACCCCTACATCACAATCACACCGCTGCTGACCTGTAAGTCATCCCTCAGAACAAGGACTGTGCAATTCTGTGCCACTCACAACATCCGGTTTAAGAGGAGACCGCATCATATGTAAAAGAATAAATTCATTTATTAGTTACCTTTGATATTAGGGCTAGTTTAAAGGTGCACGGTGTACATTTTAGCGGCATCTAGTGGTGAGGGTTGTGAATTGCAACCAATGGCTCAGTCCCCCGCTCACCCCTCCCTTTAGATAAGCTATGGTGGCTGACAGGTAAAGATGTCGCCTGTAAAGAAAGCAGAGAGCAATGAGATTTCTTTACAAAGGTAAATCAAGGAATTATATTTACTTATTCAATAAATCACTGTTATTGCGAATGTTAATGTACTTGTTCATCATTGTCAGTGTTTAATTCGCAAAATCAACAAAGTGATGAAACACGCTCTGTAGAGCAGTTTGTCCATCTAGGGCTACTGTAAAACATGGTGGTGACTTCCATGTAAGGAGACCTGTGGTGTATGTAGCAAAAAATTGCTCTATCTTAGTTAATAAAAACATAAGGGGTAATTAAGAAAGCTATTTATACACCTCTGAAAACATAGTTATATAGTATATTGCATTTCTGTAAATAGATTGTTGTAAATATTACACATTGCACCTTTAAATGGAGAAATCAACTCTTTTAGAGTCAATTTCTACCACTACTAATGCATAACATAACATGCAGCTGCAATGTCTAAAATTAATTTGGGTTAAAGAGGAAATTTGTCCCATTCTATCATAGGAAGTGGTTGCATAACCAAAGCATGGGAAATCAGTACAAGGTTGTTGTGGTGATGTGAACTCGCATCTGAATCAACATCTTTGGCATGTTTGTCACGCTCAAACATTAAGACTTTACCCTCAGCCTTTGACACAAAATGCCTCAACAACGATTAGTAAAAGGTTTAGCTTAAATCTTCATTTAGAAAGGGGATTAAAATTTCCTTAGATTGCTAAATGATTTTATCATGTGATTTGACTTTTATTGGTGCATTTTGAGATTGTTTAATTGGTGTACATGAAGCTAAAAAAAAAAAGTGAGCATGCAACTAGTCTGAATTTAAGGGAATGCATGCCATCAGATGGAAAATATAATATAATATATAATATATTTTTTTTTTGGGGGGGGGGGGGGGGCTATAAATTAGTTTTCTTTTTATTCTTTCCCGCAGAGCTAGTTGTTGAAATAGCTATTGTCTAATTCAAAGTCCGATTAGTCATAGTTGAGTCTATTGCTGCACTAGAAGATTAATGCTAGTTTCAAGGGACCTTTGCTTGAGGACGAAGTAGCTTGATTTATTTTAACAAACAGGGAACCAAAAGTCTGGGTTTTTTTTTTTTTTTTATTTGCAAACAAGCTCATATATTATTAGGCAACAGGTGCTGTGCACACAAAGAGACTTTTGTCTGTGAGCTGTGGTAAGTTTAGGGTATACAAATGTCTCTAAAATGAGGTCAACCTCTTGCATATAGTCAGCCTCACTCACTAGTTTTGTGTGATTCTGAGAAACAGTTGACATTTCAGTTCATATATACATACAGTAGATTGTAGTCTGTTTAAAAAAAAAAACTCAAGTTAACATCCACTTTGAAAACATTTTTCAAACAAATTATGAATGATCAAACCAATATTTAAGTTATTTGCTGCTAATCTTCTCTTCCATTTTCATTCAAAAAGTGTGTGTGTGTGTGTCACATTGTTAAATTGTAATATTTCACAGTATTTCTGTATTCTGCTGTGTTTTTGATCAAATAAATAAAGGGCCCTATTTTAACGATCTGAAACGCAAGTGTCAAAGCGAGAAGCGCAAATAACTTTGTGGGCGGGTCTCGGCGCTGTTGCTATTTTCAAACAGAGGTTGATAAATGGCAAATCTAAAATGGGTTGGTCTGAAGTAGCTTCATTATTCATAGGTGTGGTTTGGGCGTAACGTGAAATAAACCAATCAGAGCGTCATCCAACATTCCCTTTAAAAGCATGTGCGCAAGTTCCATTATGGATTGCTATTATTATGGCGTATTTACCAGGCGCACGCCAGGAGCGTGCTTTAGACTAGGTTTTTTCTGGTCAGTGGCGCAATTGTTTAATGGAACAGCAAAATAGCACCAGGGATTGTTTGCGCCGGAACACGCCTCCTTTTTTGCGCTGAACCACCCAGGGAGCGCAAGTTCATTCACTAGTTTAGCGACGTGCTCCTGTGGGTGCAAGATAGTGCCCAAAGGCTTAAGACTTCGAAAATGTTATAAAATCTCAAACATTTTAACAGTTTTTAACCTCCGACATTCATTAGCTTTCCCATTTTGATCTTCATTTCATTGGCAGTATGTGATGCGTTTAACATTCTCACCTTGCTCAGGTATCTCTCTCCTGTTCGACCGAGCCGCCAACCCCCGGCAACAGAGGCCGAGCCCCCCACACCAGGCTCCAAAGCACTCCGTTCAAACTCTCTGAGCCTCTTCTACAAAAAATGTACGTTAAAGCAAAGTTTACATTCAAATGCAGTGAGTTCTGAAAAGAACATTTAAAGCTTTTTTGCTCTCCTAAAACCAGTTTGTGTGTGTGTATTTGTTACTTTTTCAGTGTACAGGATGGCCTACCTGCGACTGAAAACACTGTTCTCGCACCTGCTGACCTCACACCCAGAACTGGAGCCAATAATATGGACCTTGCTTCAGCACACCCTCCAGAATGAGTACGAGTTAATGCGAGACAGACACTTAGACCAGGTACTACCAAATTTTTTTTAATTAATGATATAACAACCTGCATTTGCATTCTATTCGCTTTTGAGTTTATTCAATGTCATGTTTTAAAAACTTGACCCTCTCCTCCCTCTTTTCTTTAAAGTTGATTATGTCGGCTATGTATGCCATATGCAAGGTGAAGAACGTGGACTTGCGCTTCAAAACGATTGTGACCGCTTACAAAGAGATGCCTAATACTAATCAGGAGGTGAGAGTCAATCGCTCTTGTTTCCTTTTAAATGATTTAATTCAGATGATCATTCAAATACAAAAAGAAAGAACCTTAAGTGATATTAACAAATGCTCAAGCTAACGTTCTCTTTATTTTTCCCGAATGTGTTAGACGTTTAAGCGTGTGCTTATCAGAGAGGGACAGTACGACTCCATCATTGTTTTCTACAACCTGGTCTTCATGCAGAAGCTGAAGACTAACATTCTTCAGTATTCCTCTCCTCGGGTGAGGCGCTCACTTTTAAAATCTTTACTTGTGTTATACTGCCCCCTAGTAGACTGAAGTCAAGTTCAAATGAATTCAAGATTTCATAGCAACTTTTGGTTGACCTGAGGCTGTTTCTGTTTGACTCCCAGCCTCCGCCTCTGTCTCCCATTCCCCGCATCCCCTGCAGTCCCTATAAAAACTCTCCTCTGCGGGTGCCTGGCAGCAATAACGTCTATGTCTCCCCTTTGAAAAGCAGCCGTATGTCCCCAGTGGTCATGACCCCACGGAGCAGGTCTGTGTTCACATCTCTCATCAGTTTTGGACACGGAATCTTTACACTTTAAATCCTGTACTGTCTTTTGACTAGATAACTTTCATCTTTTGCTATTATTTTGGGATGAGGCATGAGGTTGACTAGTTTTTTGTTGTGTTCTGTTTATGGTATTAATTGTGCTGTATCTTTTCTTTTATGGTATCCTGAACAGAATTCTTATATCTATCGGCGAATCCTTTGGGGTTAGTGATTAAAAGCATTAATTGAATGTTGAATCCATTTTAAATATGTTAGGATTTATATAAAATATCTCTCTCTTGATCTCAGCAGTCTGCAGACAAATTTCAAAAAATTAATGAGATGGTGAGCAGCACCGATTGGACCCTCAAGAGGAGTCTGGCTGGAGGCTCCGCCCCCAAACCCCTGAAGAGATTACGGTTTGACATGGATGGGCAAGATGAAGCTGATGGAAGGTGGGATTTATGTTCTATTTTTTTTTTTTTATTTACCTCTCCAAGTTTAAATCCAGTGAATCATTCAGAATTTGTTCATTTTTAGCAAATCGAGTGGCGAGTCAACACTGATCCAGAAGCTGGCTGAGATGAGTAAGTTTCCAACATCCCCCGTGCATGTCTCTTGTCTAAATTACGAGCTGGTTTCCCAGAACCACAAAGATACTCAAGCCATCACACTTCCTCCTGTCTGTATATATATATATGTTTTTTTTCCTTTATGAGTCAGATGTTGGTTTTTATTATATAGTGCAAATTAGAGGTCAGTTGTATAACCACAATCCTTTGTCTCTAGCTGTTGCGTATCACAGTAGGAAATTCAAAGAATAAATGGTTTCAGTTTGAATATACGTGTTATTTATTCCTTTGATGTCCAGGCTGAATTAGTGTTACATGATTCTTCAGAAATCATTCTTATACAGTGGGGAAAATATTTATTCGATCCCCTGCTGATTTTGCAAGTTTGTTCACTTACAAAGAAATTAAGTGTCTGTAATTTTTGTCTGAAATTTTTGTGGTTGGTTTATTCTAACAGATAGAGAGAGAATATCAACCACAAAATCCAGAAAAACACATTATATAAAGGCTAGAGATTGATTTGCAAATGCATATTGAAATACATTCTATCTGCTGTTTTTGTTCAGACCGTAGTAGAAATAGACACATATTTCTATGCAGCAAACAAGCAGAGTTGTAAATGTGAATTGTAAGGATTGAGATTTTATTTTATTTGTGCAAGTAAGAAAAAAAAAGTCTTAAATCTGATCTTAGAAATCCTGCAAATTCCCCGTGAATGATAGTGTACGTTAAAGAAGCACATGGCATAGCTTTGAATAATCAGATTAATTCAATATTTCTGAAATCTAATGTACTTCAGCATATTTGATTTTATTTTATTTTCTTTTTATGTGAGAACTGATGGATGCAAACCAAAAGACAATATTGTTTGTAAGTCTGGCATCAGTGCAATAACAGCTTTACATGTAACACTTCTGATTTGTTGAGCCGTATTAGAAGCTGTTATACAACAGCTGACACACACACACACACACACACACCTGTGAGTTGCTCTGCTTGAAACACTAATCCTTTAAGTTCCTCTTATTGATCCTGTTTTGGATGCATCCTGCTGTATATTTTTGCATTACTCATTTTTTTCTGCATTCTTACACTCAAAAAATGTGAAGTAGTCCTGCTGCACTATTCATTGTAAAGCAAAAACCATGCATTTTGGATTGCTGTATTGAAAAAAAAATTATAATAATTTCTAAAGTGTCTTGTGACATAAAAAACTGGAGTAATGGGTGATGAAAATGGAGCTTTTCCATCACATGCATAAATAATTATTTTTTCTAATATATCAAAAAAGAAAATGTATTTTAAATTATAGATATATATATATTTATTCAATAGAACTTTTTTTTACTATGATTAATCAAGTAAATGCAGTCTTGATGAGCATAAGAGTTTTTCTTTAATAATTAAGAATGACAAGAATCCCATATTTTCCAGCCTGATTTTTAACAAATAAAATTAGTTTTTTATTGGGCCTAATTACATTCAAATAGAAACATTGCAAAATACCGTTATCAAAAGATGCAAATCATCATTGTATAATTCAGCATCACCTTTTGATGATGCTATTGCTTGAACATTTCTTCTCGTCCCTTCAGGCTCGACACGTTCTCGTATGCAGGAACAGAAACTGAAGGAGGAGTCCATTAAAGAGCATCCAGGGCCCTAAATAAATCCACTTTGTACTGCCTGAGAAAAACCACTCCACCACTGAAAGGGAAACGTTCACATGCCTGGGTTTTGTTACTACTACATTTTGGACTTCTCCTCCTGCACTGCATTTCCTGAAATTGCACAGGTGCTTTTTCTGTGTTGTTTCATTTTAGTTTGTTTTAAGCTTCTGAGGGTCCATGAAGGAAGTTTTATTCTTTTAGGAAATTACTTGACGCATACCTCATTTTTGGGATCGGTTTTGTTTTCCATAAATTTTAGAGCTGCCTATTTTCCTCATTGCTGTACATGAAACAAATTTTAAATTTTACAAAAGTGTTTGCTTTAATCATGTATTGTGAAGGCATTTGGCAGTATTGAACCTTGCTGGTGGCCTTTCTTATTTCTTTGAGGACTCCTTGTTTTGCGTGATAGAAGTAAATGGATTTAATTTTGAAACCTTATTATAAATTTGTAGCCGTTTCAGCATTACTGGGTTTTTAGTATGTGATTGTTGTGTAAGTGGATGTGCGTGTGCATGTGTTTGTCAATACAGATGGTCCTCTGTCTGACCTTTTTATGTTCTTCCTGGACTGCGTTGTTGTTTCTGCTGTTGGTTTTTAAGACCGTTTTAGAGCTTTTGTTACTAATATTAAAAAAAAGATTATGTTATACCTCAAATGTTTTTTTATTATTATTATGTAATGCTTCAAAAGTTTAACAACTGATTTGTTTGTCAAAGAATAATAAAATGCGTCCTGTTTTGATTTAAGGAAGACAGTGGCACCTTTATCTGCCCCCCGTTGCCACAAACCAAGACTGTAGCCATAGCACATGATACTAAAATGATAAATCACCCTTGGTTTTTTTTTTTGTTTAGCCAAGCGTTGGCAGATATACTACCAACCGGAATGCTGTTTGTCAGGTAATGACGTTCGCAAATGTCTTCCTCGCATTAGTTGTATTTAAAGACCAGAGAAGAATCTCTAAGTGTCTAATTTTTTTCGAAACTTGATCATTTTGACTTTGAAATCATTTTTTCGTCCATGCTTCCCAATTGTTGTGAAATCACCTATTTCATAAGTAGGTTATTGTTAAGAAATGATCATGACTCATATACTAGAACTTGTCTGTACATGAAGGCAGAAGATGAAATTGAATGCAGTTTATTCAAAATCCCCATCACGTCATTTATGGTTTTTAATGTCCTGCTCTCATCGTAACAGACGCTCACAAAGGCTCTGCTTTGTCAGCAGTGGGTTCTTTTTAAGGTTATCAGTACATCATCATCCTCAGAAGTGCTTGTGCTTGTGAAAAGTTTAGTGCAGCATAACTGGGTTAAATTCCATATAACACGAGGAAATGAATATTGGGGCCGGCAAAATGCACATCTGCATATATTATTGTGGTTTAAAGCTGACATGCACAATTGTTTCGTTTTGCACGTAAGTGGCTTCAGTCATTTAACCCATTATGATAAGCTTTGGACTTTGGACCTTTTATATATGTTTTTCAAGACCTATTATTCAAAACACTTATCCACAGCTATTGAAAGCACTGCTACACTGAACGATGGGAGTAGAATGGTGGCTGATTTTGTTATAGAAGGAAATGAATCAGTCCTTTTGAACAGATTAAAGTGATGATGGGGAGGCCGGTCTTGGGACATCCTCCTCCTCCTACTGAGTTTTCTACCTCATACCTCCTTTAGTAGTTGACAGTGCTATGCTGGGTTGGCTAGTGATAAAGCTGTGTGCGCTTTTGGACGACCTGCTTTCACCTCTTCACACTGCAGAAAAGGTAACATGTCTTGCTTTTACAGTTTGCTGTTAAATATATATAATGTGTCCTATAAACTTGCTTTACATTACAGTTGTCGTAATGGTTTAAAAGCATTCAGCTTTGTGTTAACATGGTATGTGGCTGCTATGGAGAGAAGTAATTTGAGATAAAGATTTATTTTTAATAAGACTCTTTACCAACTTAGATTGTGTTTGAGATTGTTTAAAATAGACTAGAAAAACCTGTTTTCTTTTAATAGTAAAAGTAAATTAAAGTGTGAACTGCAAATGGTACATACTGTAAAACAATCGGTAAGAATGCACTTGCACTCTTAATAATGAAGACTCCAAAAGGAGGTTTTCATAGTTAAGGAAATAAAACAACCATTTTGTGTACCTTAACTTTTTTGTTTATTTGTCTATGAAGACATTTTATAATATGTAGAACTTTTTCCCAATAATTGTGAATGTTAACGGTTCTTTGGGGAACCATTGATGCAAACAAAAAACCTTTAGTTTTTGAAGAGTACATTGTCATGCTAAGGCATAGTTAGGGATAAGGGGATAGTTCAACAAAAAAATTGCTCGCTTTCATCTTTCGATACATAGGATATTCTGAAAAGTAATGTTTTTTTCCCCATCCATGCATTGAAAGTCAGTTGGGTCTAGATTTTTTTTTAAACCCCACTGACTTTCTTTGTTTTGGCCAAAACATTCTCCAAAATAACTTTTTTATGTGTGTGTGTGTGTTCAAGAAGAGTGTTAGGTTTGTAACTACATAATGGTAATCTATCTCTTAAAGAACTGTTCTGTTTCTTGTTTTAAATCACTAAAACTAACTCAAATCTTTCTCCAGGGAAGGACATGAATGCGTCATTTCCAGAGCTCAGGGAAAACATCACCTGTCTGAGCTCCAACAGCACCGATTACTTCAAACGACAAGTGTATCCTATAGCATACATCCTCTTTTTTGTCCTGGGACTTGTCGGTCACTCTTTATCTCTCTGCGTCTTCTTCAGCCAATGGAGGACCCAGAAGAGTTTCACTCCGGTCAGCTTGTTAATGGTGAACCTGTTAGTATCAGACCTGATGCTGGTGTCCTCTCTGCCCCTGAGGGTCTCCTACTACTTAATGAACTCGCACTGGATTTTTGGGCACGTCACCTGTAAATTAATCTCATATGTGTTTTATCTGAATATGTACAGCTCTGTGTATTTCCTAGTGGCCCTGAACATCCTGCGTTATCTGGCGCTGGTGCGGCCGTACCTGTACGTTCGTATACAGACGCACTACGTCGCAGGTATCGTGTGTGCTCTCATTTGGCTCTTTATGGGTGTTGCATGCAGTCCACTGTTGTTCACTAAGAAAAAGAATCAAAGCCAAGGCCATTTTCGATGTTTAGAGCTGGCGGAGGACAATGTGGACAAATTGCTCCTCATCAACAACGTTACGTTTCCAGTGGGCTTTGTGTTGCCTTTGGTGATTGTTCTTTTCTGCTCGGTCTTGGTTGCGAAGAACCTTCTGAGGCCTAGTCCTGCACTCGGTAGAACCAGACCTTGCAGGAAGAAGGCTTGTGCTCTGGTCATCATCAGCCTTGGGATCTTCCTGGTGTGCTTTATGCCGTATCACATAGTGCGGACAATCTTCTTAACAACTGAGAAGCATGTCCAGATGCATGGATACAAAGACTCGTGTGACTATATTTTGGTAGTCCGTAAGGCTGCCGTCATAGCGCATTGCTTGTGCACGGCTAACAGTTGTCTGGACCCCGTTCTCTTCTTCTTCGTTGGGGAAAATTCCCGAACATTCTTTGCTAAATGGACAGGAGGAAGAAAAACCAGCACTTGTGCTTCAGGGAGGAATCTACAGCAGGAAGAGTTACGGGTTTTGCAGAACTGAATGGAAAATGGTTGAACAGATCCGATCAACAAAGAACAGACCAGAAGTACAAACAAAGAACATACAAGAAGTACCGCATTCTTCTGTGTACTTCATAAATAGATGCACAAAAAGGTCACGTTTTACTGATCGGCCTTTAGAGATATTGTGGGTTCATTACGATAAACTCAACAAAATTTCGATTCCTGCAAATTAATTTAGACTGATCCCTATTTTTTTTATTTTTATTAATAAATCTTGATTGCAAATGATTGCAAAATTTGTAAACGTTAAGATAGGCTACTCATTGTTTCAGTATAGCCACAAGACTTGCGTAAAAATGAGTGTTATGATTTTAGTGTGGAAAAATACTAACCTTTTCTGTATTACAACTATGATAACCATCAAAATGAGGCCAACAGCTATACAGCTAAAATAGTTTTAATAGAAGGCTAATGCCTGGTTTCACAGACAAAGCTTAAGTCTAGTCCCAGACTAAAATGCATATTTGAGCTGCCTTAACTGAACGCAACTTGCACTGGCATACCTTAAAATAAATAAAACCCATTGATTTGTATCAACACCAGAAATGTTTTTCCTAGGAAATATAAAAAAAAAAGTTCTAATTTAACTAAGGCCCAATCCTGGCTTAATTTAAGACCTGTCCGTGAAACCAGACAAATAAGTGCTTTTATAAAATTAAAATGATCACAAATCCTCCAGAAATATAATAATATTATAACGGTATTATTGAATGCTGTTGATCGAGCTTGTAATGAACCCGATATGTAAGTCACTGCATGTGCTCTTCCTCAGTTCCATTATCCAATAACTTCAGGTGGCGGATCAGTGTTTGCGCTTCCATTGGTAACTCTAAATAACTGTTACCTCAGTATTGTGGTGTTGAATGTTAAGTGAATCATGCTAATATTTAGCCAGTGCTGTTGCACCCATATGTGTACTATAGCATGTATTATGGTTTCAATTTATATTTTCAATTTAAATGGTTTGTCCTGTGCTGAAGGTCTCACTTCTCTCTGTACATCTATGGCATGTGTCTGCAGAGTCCCATGTTAAATTCTGCGTAATCAGGAAGCAAAAGTAATGCAAGCAAAGCATGTGGCTTCATGCATTCACCTGCTTTTCACAGCTCTCCTTATCGACACATTACAACTGCACCCTTCCTCTTTTTTAGGTTACCATACTTGACACACTTTTGTTATAATAGCCCATGTTGGATGTCATGGTCACTGCTGGTCAGATTTCATTGTAAACATGCATCCCATGCGTATTGCAGTACTTTTTTTACTTTTTCTTTTAGATGCAATGCTTAAAGAGAAAATGTCAAGAGAACTGTTTCTAAGAGCAATTGTTTTGTTTATACATAAACATTGAATGGGCTGTAAAAAATAAAAAAAATACTGCTTCCTCTTTCATTTCATCCATAAATGGAAGTATTATAACTTGTTCTCTCACTAAAGCTCCTCCCATTATGGTGCATACTGCTCAACCTGACTGAAGCACATTAGAAACGTCCTCTGCATCAACACACAAGTTAAAGTCTTGTGAGCTATGGACTTAGATTGCATTTTTAGCACTTTAGAGCAATTTTGGCAAAGGTGTTTATTATCAAGTTAACTGTTAGCCACCAAGCAATAATAGCATGTTTTAAAAGCTCAGCAGCTGATGCTTTTGTCTTGTGGAAATGTTTCATTTAAATTAATCCTTGATATGAGAAACTAATATTGATATAATGTGGATGTTAACCTACCAAATACCAAATTAAACACTCCAAATATAACTACAGGTAAATTCAAGCATTTGTTTTAGTTTTAGTTTTCATTTAACCTATATTCATCCCAGCAGTAACAGTGGTTTTGCATTTTATACGCATCTGTTGGTAAGAAATGTTTGCTAACCTCTGGCACTGCAATGAAGATGTTCCTTTTATGACACACTTGTAAATAACACTCTGCACTATGCTGTTAAATCATCTTTGTTTTATGTTTTGTCAATGTAAATTATCTTGCGGCCCTGAGAACCACCGTGGTAAGCTGTATTGTATGTGTATAGTTTTTTTTTTTTTTTCTTTTTTTTTTTTTTTTTTTTTACAGAGATGTACTTTTACATTTTATAAAATGTTTTGAGCTTTAAAAAAAGTAATGTTTTATTTGTTGTGGTACTAGCTGTAGTAGTTTTGTCCATTCCATGGCTTGTCATGTGATGTAAATATGGCTGCGCCCATGAGAGGGCGACCTGCCCAATGTAGAATAAAACAGCTGTTTCTAGAAAACAGATGTCTTCAGTCTTCAAGACATTAACAGCTTTAATTATATTTTCAAAAATGCAGTTCTTTGAGAAATTTATGCAAAAAAAAAAAACCTATTTCTCCTTGGTATTAACGTCATTTTATTTTCAGCACAGAGTTTTCATGATTAGTTTCTGTAATTGTGAAAATACATAAGAAACTACAGGCCATTTCGCTACAACAGTTTTTTACTCTTTGAGTATGGCACAATCTTATGACCATGGAAATGTTGTAAGAGTCAGGCCTAAATATAACTAACGACCACCCTCTTGACTTACAAGAGCGCGCGTGCACACTGCGCTCGTGTGAGGAGCAGAGAGCGCGCGAGTTCCTTAAGCAAGTGTCACACCAAAACAGCTACAAGAAGTTGAGAACACGCCAACAACCGTGGAAGATGGAGGTATGGAATCATTTACTGTGCTTGCGCTTCAAACTCTTTGTTGCAATTTCCTATACTGCTCTTCATACGTTATCTGCTGCAGAGTAAACAAGAACTTGTTGCATTTCAGTCCATGAGATGCGACGAGATGATTCAAGATGGCAAAGCATCAATCTTTATAGACGTCATTTTTGACGAGTCTGTTTTGATTATACACTGAGCTCCAAAATTATAGTGAAAAGCTTGTTTTGATTTCTTTAGTGAATATTTTTCTTTACAGATAATAATGAGTAGAATATATATATATATATATATATATATATATATATATATATATATATATATATATATATATATATATATATAATTAGCATAAATTAACATTTCAATATTGTTTGTATTGGTTTGTCCCTTTGCTTTAATACCAACAGCACTAAAGCTGCATTAAATCCACACTTTTGTGTAATAATTTATGATTGTTATCTTAAATAGTTAAATATGCCTTATTCTTTTTACATCATAGCATTTATAAATCCTAAAACTTGTGCTTCCAGATTCAAGTTACATTTTGTATCTCAGATTTTGTGCGCTCAGACTTTTTGACTCCACTGTATGCATAATATATTTATACATTATATAGTTTTTCATTTAAGGTGTGTTTGGGTTAAATTAGTTGTTGTTTGTTTAACCTTTTTAATAGGCATATTAATTAGGCTTTGAAATATGTGTGCTGTCAAGCTTAAGAGATGATAATGGTTTCCACACAACACTCTTGGCAATGTCATATGTGAATTTGGAGTCGGTGGATAAAAGATGAAGCATAGCTGTGGCTATGTAATTCACATGGGCCAAGCCACCTCTAAACCTCCATCAATCATAATTCACATAACCTTGTTTGCAGAGGCTGCCATCATCACTAGCGGTTTTATTGTTGTGTTTGTACAAGTTACTCTTCGAATTGCTTTGACACTGGTTCCCTTACGAGTCTCAAGTAAGAAAGAAAGTGGAGTGACAGTCAGCTAACTGACACAGGAAGTGGTGTAACCTCATTCGTATGAAAGATTAAAATGGCGGGGTTTGATGATGGACCCATGTGCTTGAGTTTGAAGGTGCATGTATGCTTTGATTTGCAGATTGGAGGCTTTTTGACAACTGATTTCCAGCATACAGTTTGTAATTAATTGAGTGGCTGAATGCTCTAATCACTTTTTTTTCTGTCAGTGAATATTTTGAGTGCAGCTTTAGAGACCTGTGGGAAAATGTGAATTTTTCCATTGGTTTCATTGTTTTTTTACTGTATGTTCTATACTGCTTATGTACTGTATATGGTTTCCACTAAAGCTGCCATATATCATTTAGTTGCTTTACAAATATGACAATAATAAATAACTATATTATTATTTCTTAATATGAATTAAGGGATTGAGTTGGGCATACCAAAATAAAAAAATTAAACCGTTTATTTGGTTTAAAAATGTGTTTGTTATTTAATTATTTTTTTCATGGATGTTTCAAGAAATTATTTGACTAACAAATTATATTTAAAAGATAAACTTTTGTCAAATTTCAGTCAGAATATTAGAGAATAGAAAACTACAAGTGATTGGTTTCAAGAACTACAATTATCACACATTCAATATTATTTGTAATCCATCTTCATGTGAAAAATGGCAATGCAATTCTTTCACAACTTTTTTTGTTCATGCGAATGAGTCTACAACTGAAAGCCTCATCAACAAAATCGCTCATCAACATTTATCATGTGCTATAATTGTTGCTGTATCATGTTAGATATTTGTTATAATTACAGATCATGCAGACAACAGTGTGGCGTTACACAATATTATAGCAGAATTATTAAAACTTAATTTAATGAGCTGCTGCTTATTGGGCAGTGACAGTATAACATGCAAAACACCTGCATGTGCATGTGCTTCTGTTGTCTGGTTCGGAAGATTACATTGTGGTCAGAAGAATTGTTTGTTTGCTCAGATATGCATGCCGAATAGCGGAAAAAAAAAAAAAAAAAGATTAATAAAAGACAAAATAAATAGGTTTCTCAGCTCATTTTATGATGATAGTAAATTTTTGCATAGAATGAACCATTGGTGAATCCGTTCTGAGCTGAGCCACTTTTAAAGAGATGATTTAATTCCTGCCTTTAAAAAATGTACCTTGACTGCTATAATAGTTGTGAAGTTTGGATTGACTGCATTTAATGCATGCCTGTTTTACAGCTTTGTGTTTGGTAATACTGACCCTCAGAGCACTCTACCGCGTGGACTTCTGGATATTTAAGTTGATTATCTCCTGAATGTCAGTTATGCGAGCCTGCGGGTCAGTGTCAGTCCCACCTCGGCAGCTGTTAGGGCAATGGCCCTCTCTTGTCTGAGCTGTGCACAACCACAAATTGTGCTCATAGATGAGATGGAGAGATTTTGAGAAGGGAAATGTTATTGCAACACTATTAACTGACTACAGCAAGCTTTCCTCTCAAAGGGCTTGTATATTTGGTTTGTTCTTTGTACTTGATAGTGTTCTGCGCATTTAGGAGAGCAATCATTCATTACCTCATAAAGAACTTGCTTAACTTTGTGCTGCGAGACTGTGAGAGCATATGGGTGTGAACTTGTCTAAAAATTCCGGGACATGACTTCATTTGGAGTATTAGCAAGTGATGTAAATGTTCAGTGCTGGACACAATCTCCATGTCTTTTCCATGCCATGATTCAAAACAGTTGTTTGGTTCATAGTTGTGTCACTGTCAGGTAACTGTCCATTCCAACCAAACCGTCCTTTCAGATGTCAGATAATGCCAAGTGGAGACAGCTTGTCCCGTCACAGGAAGTGGATGTCTGTGCTGTAGATGGAGTCATTACATACTCCTGGAACGCTGTGTGATTGATTCAAGACCTGGACCGTGATGGGATCTGGGTGTGAGGTGGAGTCCGTCATCATAACTCACTGACTCACACCAGAGTGTTTTGCGAAGGCTCGACTTTTCCAGCACACAATCCACTCCAAATATTCAGATCCGGAACATGATGTCATAGTACTGGTGCACTTCTGGATAGAGATCACTCTAGAAGAACCTGATTGTCTTTGAACTCTGTTGCCTTTAGGAAAGAAAGAGTGACTTAGGCCATAAAAATACTCTATACACATGTCCGAAAATATGTGGTCTTTCTGCAACTTTGCATTACTGTGGGTGTTACAAACCACAGATGTCTGTGCCATTAACCAAGAGTGTTATTCAGGTCACTAGCTGTTTACATATAGACATTTAGCTAACTTTAACTTAAGAGGTCAAGGTTTGGCTAGTTAACATGACCCAGCTAGCCCCTGCTGGTACAGTAGATGTTTTTCTATTGACTATTATTTAAAAGTTTCTGTGTATACTGATTAAATTTACTGATTCCTTTTTTTTTTCGGTTGCACAGACTGTTGCACAGTCAGCACAGTGTGTACTGGTGGACTTCTAGAATTAGGAGCATGTATGGGTTGGAACAAAATCATAATTTTATTTTATATTAATATAGTATTTATAAAAAACAGGTCACATCAAAGGCTCACTACTGTAAAAAAAGATAATGTGTAATTATTAACTGTTCCAAACTGAAATTTGGGCTTTGGCTTTTGTGAAGTGTTACTAGAAATGTAATTGTTTAATGTCAGGTCACAAATTATTTGTCTGATTTTCTTAGCCTCTGACAAAATGCCCCTGGTAACGATGTGGTTACCCAAAATACCCCTGAGTCTCTCTTAGATGATTTTTTACACACAACTGCTCCTACACTCCTGATGGCCGTGTGCTTAATGAGCTGATTCTAGCTTCAGCAGGGCCGTTAAAAAGCGCGTGTCATCATGATCATGCCTCTGTTTTGGAGACGAAGAAAGGCTGAATCGATTGTTTGTTGCTTTGTTTCTCACCCTGTGTCATCTGACTGCTGCCAACTCTTGTGAAGATAAAACTTTAGAACGGATTTGTCTTTTGTTGCTTACATTGTGTTTATGAAGGTAGTAAAATTGTTGGAGAAGCTATTAGTGACGATTGCAGCAGTGATGTCATCTTCAGGAGTCATCTCTGCAGGTGTGTGTTTAATGTGTGCAAAGGCACAGCTGAGACACACACACACACACACACAAATGTTGTAAATCTCAAGGGAAGAGCTGCCCACACACTGCCTTAAATGAGTAGTAATGAGCTCAATGTCCTGTACTTAACATGTTAGCATGTGCATTAAACCTTTTAAAAGTAAAAACCACACCATTGGTCTTTTATGTTCAATCTTTAAAGGAATCGTCCACCCAGATATGAAAAGGTGCTGTTTATCGATTCACTGTTGGTCCATTCAAGTTGTAGGTGTCTTTCTTTCTTCAGAAGAGCAGTGAATACATTTTTTAGCTGAACCCATATTTCTTTAGTGAGCTATAATATTATAAAGTCCATGGGAGCCATCACTTGGATTAAAGTGAGCAACAACAGTGTCATATACGTGTACGTCATTTTTTTGCATTTAATGTTCATATGGACCATGGTTTCAGCTTAAAAAAAAATCAGTATATATTTTTGGGGATAAAATATTCCTTTCTCTGTAAAATATTCCCACAGAGTTATACATGCTAACAATGCCGTTTTATTTTTAGATTTACATAATATCTATTTACATAATGGTATATTATAAGATTTTTACTTGCTGAATCTTCAAAAATCTGATCATGGAGGGGAACTGGATGAAGGAAATATTTTTTTTCTCAGTTAAAAATGTTAAAAATGGCAAACATGTTGCTATGTTGCATTTCAGGCATGGGAGCTCCGCTCTAGTAGCAGTTCAGTCTCAGCCTCATCATCTTCCCATGTTGACTTTGGCAGTTAGCATAAATTTGTCAATTTGTCAGTGACACTGAGAATTTCTGTGAATGTGTCTTGGGGTCACACTTGAGAATGTTTTCTCAGGCTGGAGTTCGAAGTGAGCTGGGTGACAAAACGCATGCCTTAATGCATGATATGGGCTAAACTGCTGTTTCTGTTATGCATAAAGTCTACTTCGAAACATGATGCACTGATATATAAGTGAAATGCCTAGATTTAAATTAGTAACAAGCTGTTTCACAGAACACTTTTTTTCTGTCCATGGGCACTAAATAGGGCAAATGATGTCATGTTGGAATGCTTTTATCTTAAAGAGGACTGGATTTAGTGGAGCTGGAACACATGGGCAGCAGACGCAGGCAGGACTGAGAGCAGCACAGATGGAAAGAGGCTGGGCAAAATATATATTTTTTATAACTGAGGCCTGAATGCATCAAGGTACCAGGTATATACCATGTCATATTTGGAGATTTTAAGAAGCAGCTGGCTGTCATGTACAGTACTTTTTTTTTATTATTATTTTGTGTTTATGAGAGGCTAGCAGGCTCTCATAGACACCAAAGCAAGATTATTAAAAAAATTGTAGTTCTTTGTGTTAGCTTGACATATTTGAGTGTAGAAGTGAAGATTCAGGTTCAAATGACAACAAAATATGTTTACATATTAAAAGTATATTAAAAAATGTATTTAATTAAACTTAATATTGAGTAACATACATTTCACACACACAACTACACAAGTTACTTCAGACAGGGTCACAGTAAAGCATTGCACATCTCTGATCTGATCGTCATGCATTTTCAATTAATGGAAAAGAGGAGCCTTAACATTTTAGGATGATGACGACAAATTTCTTCTCTTTTTTTTTTATTAAAAAAAAAAACGATTTGTCCCCACAAACTGCAACTTAATTTAATCATGAAGATGCATTCATAATAGCTTTGCTGGTTTGAAGAGAAATTCCGCTTCTGATGTTATGCTCTTGCCTTGCTCAAACACCCTTCCTGTTTTTAACTCGTCTTGTATACTTCAGTTTATCTTAAGTTGCCTCATCGTTGTATAACCAACATCCTGTAAGATATAGACTGCATGCAGCTCAGTGCTGAAGGGTTCCCACAAAGCTCTGAGAATGAACTCCTTGACAACAAACAGTTTTAGGGCCCCAGCCCTAAAATACCACATTCTGCAATCACTTTTGAGAAGGTAGCACTGGTTTCCCTTCACTGATAGTGAGAGAGCTAATGGTCCTAGATGGGGGCCTGTGGATGGAAGAGCCTGAGACTGGGATGATAACAGCGGGCTGAAGTTACACCCGACTGAGCCCATGTCCCCATGAGGCCAGTTGCATGGCTCAAAAAGCACTTTCTCAAAGATTTCCTTTGAAATACGATCTTTTCATCACTGTGCTCAAATGTGCATTCATGACTCATGTGGTTTCCTGTGGAGAAAAAGAAGACATTTTCTCAGCCTCACTGTGGAAGTCAGTGTTACACACCTAATGGATTGTAATTAGAATTGTTTCTAGACGCTTAAGGCAAAGATGGCCTTAAATTCTCAAACAGAGGGTGCTGCTTTTCCCTTTGCAATATTATGTGTTTTTATACATTTTTCAGAAAATTTGTTATGTATAAAGGTGGCAGGTGTTTTACATTAAATAAATTGATTTAAGGATGCTTTGCCACGGATTGCAATGTCAAAAATTCATATTACAAACAATATATCAAAAAGAAGGGTCTGTTCTCATTCATACACTAACATTGTTGTATTTTTAGGAGCATTCTGTTGTAAAAAAGCGCTCGGTGGCTGAACTAGCTGGAAAATTCAGTATTCCAATACCCCACATGACAGACGCTGAAGTGGTGAGGTTTCATATTAATCTGAATATGATCACATCCTCTCTGCTTTCACACTTGAACTTCCTAATTTGTCCCATTGTACTCTATTCCTGGACTTTAACAAAGTCATCTTTTTTCCTCTGCTTTTGCTTAAAGTTTATCATTTTGTTTTCAATCTTCAGCTTTTCTGCTATCTTTTTTCCTAATTTCCTTTAAAAATCAGTTAACCATTAGTTTAGTGTGGATGAAAACATAAGGCGAGACACTGCAGGTGAATAGGGTAAAAACAAATAACTGATAGTTATCACCTTACTTACCCAGTTGATTGATTACATTGATTACTGCAAACATTTTTTGTATTACAAGTTTTCAAAAATGTTATGTTTAAATATGCAAATGATGCATTATTTAATGAAATATGAGCTATTGGCTAGACATATATTTGCATAAATGTCTAGTACAAAAATCTGAACACTAGATGAAGTCAGTTTCAACATTTTTTTTATTTTATTTTTTTAATATTACAGTCAAATGTTTTTACAGAGGGAATTCTTGGTGTCTTTTTTTTTTGTCACTCCATAATTCAGAAAAACTTGGGACAGCCAGAAAACAACATATTTTCAAAATATTGGGTGGAATAAAATGTTGTATATTATCAAGGAAAATATATATGAACTAATCCCTCTGTAAAAACCTTCAGAATATAGACAGGAATAAAAATGTAAAGTTTGGTGTGTGTAAGTGCTACTGATATGGCTCAATGTTGGAGAAAAAAATTATTTTGAGAAAACGGCCTTTAAAAATATGTATTGTAATCAAAATCTATTGACACAAACAGATAAAGTGCTTAACGGTGTCTTTTGGATGTTTTCCTTCCACTAGTTTGAAAAAGCACTTTATGAAAAGCCAAAAAGCCCAGAATCTCAAAATTGACAGGTGCTTGAAAAAACAGTGGTTTTGCCAGCAGTGTCTCACCTTAAGCAAAAAATATATATATTTAAAATATCAAATGATGCAATAAAAATCACTGACATTAAAATTGGAAATTGATATCATTTATCCACAGCAAATTAATCTGTGTGTATATTAAGAACTCTATATTGCAGCATAACATTAAAGGGTTATTTCACTCAAAAATGTTTTACTCGCCCCGGAGGCATCCTAGGTGTACATGACTTTCTTCTTTCAGACGAATCCAGTTGGAGTTATATTAAAAATGGTCCTGGCTATTCTCCATCTTTGCAGTCAGCAGGTGTTGCAGTGCTTCAGTCCCAAAAAAAGTGAAATAAAAAGAGCCCAACTATAATTAAAAGTGTATCACACCGCTCCGGGGGGTGAACAAAGGCCTCCTGTAGTGAATTAATGCCTTTTTGTAAGAAAAATATCCATATTCAAAATGTAAATGGAATAGCAGGACGATTTCTAATATAACTCTGACTGGATTCGTCTGAAAGAAAAAAGTCATGTGCACCTAGGATTCTTTGAGGGTGAGTAAAACACAGTCTAATTTTAATTTTTGGGTGAACTAACCCTTTAAGTCTAAAATGAATAATTATGTAACGCAGACATGTTTCTTGATACCTGCTGTGTACATTTAAGTGTATAATTTTCAGGGGGAAATTTCTAGGTTAGTTCTGGGCCTGCCCCCTGTTTTGCAGACAAGGAAGCAAATTCCCTTGTCAAATACTTTGGAACAATTCTGCAGTGGATTTTAGATTCAATGCAACCCAGATTTTTGTTCTTACGAATGTACAACTCTTGTTAACTCTTGGGCCTAGGTATTAATGTTAAGACTGGATGTGGAAATCCTCATGAACTGCTTGGCAAAGTGTCATTCTATCGCTTGGGAAACGGACACCCAAGGAAGGCGTCCTCAAGCACAGATATTAATAAGAATGAATGTTATGCAATACAGAAATACTATGCTGCATATCTGTGCAGATGACAGATGGGTTATCTTGTTTTTACCACTCCTTACTTTTTCCCCTTTGTAGGCCTTGTTGCTCATTCTTGTATTATTTCTCAAACATTTCCTCATTGCAAACAAGTACATACAATTGCATGTCTTTAAAAAAATGTCAATCATCTTAATGTTTAATTTAGTCGTGTAATTTTAGACGTTTTATTTTTAGTCAGGATTTTTAAATTGTTTTATTAATTTATCTTTTTTTCTTAAATATCTGTATTTGTATTAATATTATACATTGTATATTTTTTAAATATTGGGTCCCACGTTATATTAGGTGGACTTAACTACAATGAACGTACATCAAAGTAAAGTATAGTGTACTTATTGTGTTCATATTGTATTGCAAAACACTTTTGCTTCTACTAAGGTGGGAAACGGGTAAGGTTAGGGACAGCTTTGGTGTTATGTATAGGTTTAAGGGTGGGTTAAGGTGTTAGGGATGGGTCAACTGTAATTAGAAATGTAATTACAGAAATTAATTACAGATGTAATTACATGCGAGTATTTTAATGTAAAAAGTTTAATTATAATGTAAAAACATCCATGTACAACATAAGTGCAAATTATTAATTTAAATGTAAGTACATAGTAGTTAAGGCCACTTAATATAAAGTGGGACCATATTATAATTGTTTTTTTATGTAGTTTTTAATAATTTTATTCTGTTTTTATAATTATTTCTTTTAAATATTATGTATCGTTTTATTTTAAAAAAAAATCATTTTTTAGTTTTACATTTTTATAGATTTTGTGTATTTGTATTTTTACAGATATAATAATATTATTTTTATTTATTTTTTTTAAATATTATAAAAAATGTTTTATTTAATTCTATAAATACTTTATGTATATAGAAAATATTAATATGTATTTGTTTGTAAGGGGATGATTTTTTTTTTTTTTTGATGATGATTAGGATTCTGTGGAAGTCATTTCTGTGGTAAGGTATGCACGTGTTTGTGTGGATGTATAGCATGTGGATCTGAGCTCTTCTTTTGTTCCAGAACAAGCCTGTGAGGAGGAGACCCCCACGCTCACTACCGCTGCCTGCTGCTAATGATGCAGGTCAAAGCCAGGATGAGGTGAGACGATCAGGGATTGAGGGAAAAAACTCCAAGTTGTCAGTAATATAACTAGCTTTTGTTACAATGTAGTTAAAACATTAACTTTAGTTAAATGGATATAGAAATTATGTTTGTAAACTACTACCTCAAATCAAAATTTGCAATGTGTTTTTAGCAATGATGCAGATTTTCAAAGCTTTTTCAATATAAACCGTCAGTATTGTTGAAAAAAAATTGGTTTTGTTTTTATGTAACTGATTAATTTTTTTATCCTCAGAAAGGAGCTGAAACAGTATCAACCAGGAAGAACAGAAACTCTGCCCTCATTGAGAAACTGCAGGTTGGTTGTTCACAGGTTTCCTAGTCTTACACAGCAATGTTTCCCTCTAGTGGACAGAAGTCAGTATTGTCCCATTTCACACAGGCCAGCCTTACGCTTTCTCCTACGGGACCTCCGTCCTTCTCAAAGAGCCCAGGGGTGCTGAAGTTACCGGTGCCGTCCATCTCCCCCGGCTCTCCCAGCAGCACCTCTAGTCCTCCCGTAACTGTCACGCCCAAACAAGAGGAAACTCCTGCCAGCTTTGAGAGTCCCACTGAGGGAACTGTTCTCAAAAGCATCAACAAGGTTTGAGGCTTCATATAATTTCACATGTCAGTGAATTCAAACCGATAAAACTGGTTGCAGAATTTTAATTCACACGTATTTTTACATCTGCGTAGGGTAGAGCTCGACTTTCCATCAAGCGGCGCCCACCGTCTCGCAGACACAGGAAGTCCAGTGCAGATGAAGGCGGAGATGATGTGGATAAAACAGCCTCAGCCACCCTCGATCAAACGACTCCAAATGGGCATGAAAGAGACGTGTTTGAAGAACACAAGACGTCACCAGATGCAGAATCTCTCTCCTCTAAAGAACAGATGCAGCAGGAAACGGAACCTGCAGATCCAGAGAAGCCAGAACCGGAGGAAAAAGTGGAGACTGTGACTTCGGAAAAGATTGAGGGAGAAGAGAAAGAAGAGGAAACAGAACCAGAGCTAAAGGAAGAGAAACGTGAAGATGAACCACCGCTGACTAACAATACAGAAGAAACACGTGAAGCGCTAGACACGCAACCACAAACAGAGCCGGACACAACAGATGAGAAAGAAGAGGAACCGAAAGAAGATGAAGTAAACCATTAGAGCCGAGTGAGTAGGTATCATATCCAGGTTCACAAATGTTATATGCATTAGCTTGTTTCATTGTATCTCATTATTTCTATTTTGCAGGAGTGTAAAGTCTCTAAATAGAAAAAAAGGTCAAAGCTGCCTCAGACTGAAGACTGAAACTCACTGCTTAACCATAGCGAAGACATCAGGAGAAGATGAAGAAATGTGAATTGGTTTTAGACTTTAGACTTAAACCAAAGATTGGATTCGTTTGAATGTGCAAGTGAAACCCGCAGCTGCAGAGAACTACCGTATTGTCCCTCCTGTACAGTTGTGTTATTGTTCTGAGCCACATTAGTTTGATTTGAGATCATATGGGATTTGGTTTGGTTTTTACTTTTGTATATAAATATTAGTCTTCACATATTTTTTATATAGTTCTTGTAGTTCGTAGTTGTATTCCTGTCATAAATATGAATGGTGGATCATTGAGACTTGCAGAAAATAAAAAATGGGAATATGAAAAAAACTTATCACATTTCCACATTTCATTGGAGAATATTGGTTTTCTCAGTGCAGTGTTGGATGAAAAATATTGAAGTATCTAAGCATGAGTATATGTAAGGATCACTAAGATGGAAAGTTCTGGTTCTAGAGAAGACTTACCTCGAGGTCATGACCCTAGTCTGCTCCTATTCTGCATAAGATCTGGCCTTCAGACAAATATTTGCTTAAAAAAATATGCGCAAATAACTATCTGTTTATATAGCAGAAGTACCAGATATTCTCTTATAAAATCTCTTAATCGGAGAGCTGACAGATTTTCAGCGTTAGACCTGTTCTCATCTCTGGGATCTGTGCTGACCTCATGGAAGCTCTAGTGAGGGACAGATTATCATTTAAATAGAGCTCTCTCACTAAGCATGTGCTCTGTGTTTTAATATTGGCCCTGACTACAGAGTAGAATACTTAACTGTGACATAAACCCATTGAAATTGAGATTTATACATCATCTGAAAGCTAAATAAATAAGGATTATTAGGATCGGAAATTTTTGGTTGAGATACAACTTTGAAAATCTGGAATCTGAAAAAAATCTAAATACTGAGAAAATCGTTGTCCAAATGAGTTCTTAGCAATGCATATTACTAAACAATATCTATAATTAATCTATAAAAATCTATAATCTATAATCTACCCATACAATGTTTTTTTGGCCACTGCTACTAATATACCCCAGCGACTTGAGTCTGGTTTTGTGCTCCCGGGTCACATATCGTGCTGCTTGTTTAAGTCCTGAAAGCATTCAGTGTTGTTCAGTAATGGCAATGAGATTAATTAAAGATTAGATTCAGAAATTTAAGGTCAGGGGAGGAAGGATTGTGGTGGATCAAATAATGCTTCCTAATCTATTTGAGCTATTACTGAAATACAACCAGAATTTTGGTTTGTTCTGATTGCTAATATTGTCATGGCAACTATGATGTAAATAAATAAACAAATGATAAGGATAACAATTATTACAGGAATTACAGCCTGTTCACTTTTTGTTTTACTGTTCTGACTGGACAGTATGTAATATTATAATACAAATAATTATTGATAATCATACTTTCATTACAGTTGATACTGTGTATTACGTATGACATCCTTGTCTTGCTCTCTGATTGGTTTACAGTGTCAGGTTTAAGCATGCAGACTGCACACAAGCGAAGCACATTTCAGTGTTTTTTTATATAATGATGTAATTATATTTGCATGTGCTGCACTTTGATCATTAATTTGTTCATTTGTTTAGTTCCTTCACATGACGTTTGAGTCGCTGCTGGTAATCTCAGCATCACAAATTTACACTAATTTACTTGTAGATCTTTAGAAATGGCAGGAGTTGAGAGGTTCAGGTAATGACTACAGTCACTTTATCCCATTTAAACCATATTAAAACCCTAATGAAGAGCACGGATCTGCCTCATCACCACTTTCAAGTGAGAAAAGTCAGCGATGGGACTGGCATGCAGACAAAACGAGGCTGGGAGATCATCATCAGGTCATATCACCAATAGTTATGTGACAACTCCATTACCCATAAAATGCTAAATATGCTTTCTCACCATTCATCTCTGTTTAATTCTGAGTGCTTTATACACGAAAATGAAAACAAAAAGCAATTTTTTTTATTGTACATTTGTTATTATCATTTAACAATGTTTTTCTTTTCCTTTTTTTTTTTTTTTTTTTAAAGTTTAGTTCATATTTTGAAAACAGACCTACACAATTTGTAAAACAAAAAATATGGAGCCTTTTTTTTGGTTTGGATTTTGTAAAAATTTTTAGATGGTTATGCAAAACTTTTTTTTCTTTTTTCAATTTTAATTATGCACAGATTATGCAAAAAATAAATAAATCCTATAATAATATACTTTTAAAAAGTAATAAAATGTTATGTTGATTATGCATAAGAAACCATTGATCAAATAAATTTAGGTATGCACAATATACGCATTAATGGTCAACATTTGAGACTTTTTAATCAATATTTAATTGTGTAAACTTTTTTTTTTATATGATCTTATTTTTTCAAGTATTTAATAATCAATAAAAAATCATTTAATAGCACTGTTAAATGTACTTGCTATCAAATAACAGAATTAATATGCATTTTTCACATACATGTACAATATTTGAATGTTGTAATATCTACATTTGTAATTGTTATTGTAATGTTGCAATGCACAAATTCACTTGTAATCGAATTTTCATGTGTCATTATCTGCCAAAATGACTTTAGGGTTACTCAGCATTAGCATCATTTTATCATGCCTGTTTAAATTTTAAATGTATTTTGTACAAATAAAAGATTTAAATCTGCATTCAGAGAGATGAATAACTAGACCTTGTTAGACCTGTGTAACACAACATACTGAAAGATGGCCTCTGATGAACTCTGCACGAACAGTTCATCTGGGGCCTGAACGCTGTTATATAAGCATTAGCTACTCTGTGCCACGGACTCTTTAATGGTCAGGTCTTGTCATTATCCCATTAGCTGTAGATATTTTAAGGTGCCACCACTTTTTATTGGTACCTGGATGTAATAGTTTCAGACATTCAGTATCCTGTGCTGTCACTGTGTGCGGAGGCCAGTTTACACCTCGTCATCAGAGCTGACGGGCCAGCAACCGCCTGGACCAGCAACGGGACAGAAGGTGTGTGAGGGCCATGGGGAACACACACGCAAGTCTGGACGACATCCTCGCTGAGGACATGCACCACTGGTATAACAAGTTCATGAGGGAGTCTCCATCAGGCCTGATCACACTTTTTGAACTCAAATCCATCCTGGGACTGCAGGGCATGAATGAGGACGCCAGCAGTTATGTGGACCAGGTGTTCTTCACTTTCGACATGGATGGGGTGAGCGTTCATTCTTGAATTTGCATGTAATATGAAGAAGCAGTGTAATTTCTGAATATGTTGACTAAGATGTAATTTTCCAATCTTGCATATCATCCTTCGTAGCTGTGTTACATAACCGTTATTTATTGTTTGATCCTAAATGGTTGTTTCAAATAGACCTGTGCACCAGAGCTCAAATGGGTAATACAAGGTCAACTCTGGTTAACAATACCCATTTTTATAATGGCAAAAAACTAAAAAAAAAACAAGGGGCCAGATTATATGGCAAATATATGCTGGTAGTAAATAAATATATATATATATATATATATATATATATATATATATATATATATAGTACAATGTAAAAAAAATAAATACATATATATATATATATATATATATATATATATATATATATATATATATATATATATATATATATATATAGTACAATGTAAAAAAAAATACATTTTGTTTTATTTTATTTGTCAAATTTTGCCATATGGTGAATGTGTCGATAGCAGGCAATATGATATATGATGTGTATTGAGAAATATGGCGGTTGCATTTTGTTGTGTAATTCTTCCAAGCACACTTGATAGGTTTACTGATGTGTCAAGTACATCCAGATTTCATTCTAGTCTGTTCAGCTTAGAGGAGAAAAGCTTACAAAGTAACAGTTACAAAACGTCCACTGATTAATTTTAAAGCAAACTAGCATAATGATCATGACTGGATCTCCATATTTAAATTGTTCATATTAAAACAGCCTAACAAAAAATATATATTTATTGTTATATGAACTGTCCCTCTTTTTCTTTGCCTTAGGATGGATACATAGATTTTGTGGAATATATCGCTGCCATCAGCTTAATGCTCAAGGGGGAAATCAATCAGAAACTGAAATGGTACTTCAAACTTTTTGACCAGGATGGCAATGGAAAAATTGACAAGGATGAACTGGAAACAATATTTACTGTAAGTGAACGTTTTTTTTTTTTTTAACAAATACCATAAACCATTCCAGTTAGCTAACTTTAGTTTTTTTGCACAAATGATACAATACACACTATGCCCTCAACCATGTAGTGTATGAATTATATAAGCTTATCTTGTCATTTATAATCAGAGTCTGATAGCCCCTCCCTCTTTGCCACGTAATTAAAGCCATGAGAGTTGAGAGCATGAAGTGTCCAAAACTCCACACTTCTTTTATTTTTCTGATTATTTAAGTGCATCATCCAGGTATTTACAGTTCACACTAATCACACTATTTATACAAAAACATTATAGAATAGTGCACTAGTACGCAATATAGGGATGTTAACCTCTGCTTAGGATAATCACTGAACAACCTACATTTATATTTTATCCCACATTAGATCTTTGCGAATGAGCTGAAAATAGAAAGTCAAAACTAGAACCTCACTGCAGTTCAGATTATGTTTACATGGACTTTGGATCAGTCTGCTTAACTTGTAGATGATCTGATTTAATCCGGTTAGAGAACGGTCTTCCTTGTGCTGTTTCTGTACAGGGGTCTCTGGGACTTGACACTTCTTAGCGTGTAAATAGTGTTGCGTGTCATGAAGGTCTCATGTTCAGCTGACCTCAGGTGGCTGCTCAGCTATGCCATACAATAATGCTGCAGTTCTAGGGATGGAAAATTTGTAATAGAATTTCATTGATGTTTCTATAAAAGAGAAAAAGTTTTATGTTTTTGGTGTTGTTGTTGTTCTACAACAGGCTATACAAGACATTACAAGAAACCGTGACATTCTGCCAGAGGAAGTAGTGGCTCTTATATTTGAAAAGATTGATGTTAACGGAGAAGGTGAGAACCAGTTGATTTATGAAAATTTTCATCTGTATGCATTAATATATTCTAGTTGATTACATCTCCCTTTACTTAAATGTTCAGGTGAACTGACGCTGGAAGAGTTCATTGAAGGAGCCAGAGATCATCCGGACATCATGGATATGCTGAAGAAACTGATGGACCTCACTCCAGTCCTGATCATTATTGTCGAAGGGCGACAGAAACCGATCAATGCAAGTTAAGCAGGCTAAACTCCATCAGAGAAACCAGAAACATTCCCCGCCTGAAAACAAAATGAAAGTGGAGTTTGCTAGTCCCACTCTTGAGGAACCGCTGTAGCTTCCCACAGCTCCTGTGTGATTTCCTCAACAGAGAATTCTCAGGGGAACTTTTGTCCAAGCATGGTGCTGTCTGACCCCAGTGGAGATACCAAGCCTTGCATCGGAGCTGTCCTCAGCTGAACATTAATCTTCTAATGCTGTAAGGGATTCAGGAGACTTGGCAAAGCTTAGAAGTGAGCAGTGTGGTGCTTTTTAAGGAAAGGCTCAGTAGAGCACATCATATAATCCATGTACTTGTGCTTGAGCTGATGTTTATGGCATGACTATATTGCTCTGGGAGGGAACTCTGATACAGTCCATTGCCGATGTGGCCTGAATTGCACTAAGAACTGGGAAATGAACAATGTATATACAGCAACGGTTCTCAGTTGGTTTTGCCTACATTTTACACTGCACATCAAATGGCAATCCAAAAACAACAACAAAAAATTTACCTGTAAATCAAACATTTCTGTAGAATGTTGTATTGAACATAATATTTCAATGAACTGTTTCCTACATTGGTAACCTGACCAGGCTGAATGGGAAATATAACTATTTGATAAATTCATAAATGCAATAGTTGGCCACAAAATGTTGACTTTAATATCTTTGGTGTTATTGACAATGGGAAGTTGTGCCTGTTTATTGTGTTGTCCGTGACCCAGAACAGACCCTAAAACCCATTTCTGACCACTGATATCATTTCACAAATATTATAGCACTTTATCAAAGGAAAGTATCAAATTTTTTCTTCAACAATTTTTTTCAAAATTAGTAACTGCATTTTGACTACCATTCAAAGGTTTTATATTTTATGAAATGAAATGGGGGAAAAAATACAGAAAGACACATTAAACTGATCAAAGGTGACAGTAATATTTTTTTTTATAATTGTACAAAAGATTTCTAATAATGCTGTTATTCTATTTATCAAAATGTCCTGAAAAAGATGTCACAGTTTCCACAAAAGTATAAAGCAACACAACTGATTTCAGTATTGATAATAATAAGAAATGTTTCTTAAGAATCAAGTCAGCATATTAGAATGATTTCTGAATGATCATGTGACACTGAACATTGGAGTAATGGCTGCTGAAAACTCAGCTTTGGATCACAGGAATAAGTGCAGACTTGGTGAGCATAAAAGATGTGAAAAAAATAAAAAGACTTACAGAACCCAAAATTCAGAATCTGTATTGCACATATTTAAATGTACATTTAAATGTATATTTCTGTATTGCCACTGTTTAAAAGTCAGCAGGTGTTTCTGTTTTTTAACAAGTCTTGAGTCCTTTGGATAAGCCTTGCATTAGAAACCTTGAGAAAACCACAAAAGGACTCTAAAAGTGCTTTTACACTTGGAAATATTTTAACAGCATTACTAAAAAGCAGACAGTTACAGTACGTATGTCTAGACTCAGGCTTGATCTTTTAGCACTAAATTTAAATTGTGTAACCATAGCATACAGTACATAAACACCAGTTCAGTTGGATGCACACCAAAGATCGGGGGCGTTGTTTATAAAATGTTGCAACCATCCTACATTTGATCTGATGATCATTTCTCAAATATGCATACATGTGATGCAGGGAAATGAATGTACACACACACACA